>NC_068983.1:126465627-126469293 GCF_001194135.2 Octopus bimaculoides | reverse complement strand
TATATATATGTGTGTGTGTGTGTGTGTGTTATACTAAGACTCAATGTATGTCTCTTTTCCTGTCATTTGTTCAATATGATAAAGATTACAAATGAAATAATCATGTTCTCCTTTTAGAAAAAATCAACTTGTAGACGTCGACACTTCAAAGGTTTGACCCACCTAATGCCGTCCGTTCTTCTTTTTTTACTTTCTGTTTTCTTCCTTCAATCATTTATACAAAGCTCGTGTGCCGAGGGCTGAAAGAAAAATTCTCCCGATATTTTCATGAGACGTTTTTGTGAATAAAATATTAATCTTTAACATCTTAATAAAAAGGCAGTAAAACAGAGAGATTATTCCTTTGTAGACGAAGATCAGTTGCAATAGGATGACTTGAATCTCATAGGAATGGGAAAACACAACAAATGGGTTGTACATTATAATGAAACTCTTTTAAAGGCATTGAAATGCCAGGTTGAAAGGAAATGACAAAGCTACTGCTCAAATAAACAATGATACGGAAATTAGCCAATATTTAATGAGTAGGTATATTGGATCATCCGAAGCAGTTGCATCCATTTTAAGATTTTCAGTTCATGAACGAGCACGTGTATAAATGAGACTGCCAGTTCATCTACCAGATGAACAAAGAATATTCCTCTGAAATAATATGTATGACTGTCAATGAACAACATGTGAGAACAACATTGACAGAATTCTTTTCATTGTGCAGTGATGTCGACTTTGCTAAAGCATTACTTCATACAGAGGTATGTCACTTTGAACATTAGTAAAATAGAAGAGAAAAGAAAATGTGAGGGGAAAAGTCGAAGGTCATTTGAACGTTTTCAAAGAAGAAACACTTGGTCGTGTTTATGTTGTCACACCAAAGGCAGGAGTACTGGATTACTTAAGAATTTTATTGCATGAAGTTCGAAATAGTATTTTACCTTTTGCCTTCGCGCATCGACATTTTCAATTTGGTGTGGTTGCGACCCAACATGTCACGGTGGATAAATCTAGTATGTATACAAAAATATATTCATATGTTTGTGCGTTTGTGTGTATGAGAAAAAAGAGTGTGTGTGTGTGTGTGTGTGTGTGTCTGTGTGTGTATGAGTGTGTGTTTTTGTATGTGTATATGTGTGTGTATAATTGATTTTTGATGTTTTCATGTCCATAATTTGGTACTTTATGAGGGAATTGGCTATTGCTATATTTCTTATTTGTACATCTATTCACTTGGAAGTAGTATATTTCATCATGTTTAAGCATAGACTTCCCAATTGTATCATAGGTGGTGAGAAGAAGAAATATATTCTGTGGCAACATATGATTTAATTACCTAGCCACTGACTGAAATATTTTATGGTATTCTTAACAGCCTTTGTTACAAGGTTGTATCTTATGACTTCAACTATGTTACATACTTGCGATAAAATATTCAGAAATGACTTAATGCAAAATCCACTACATACAAAGGACTGTGCTCGATATCGCGTCCTGTGACTATATTAACCGTGTCATTACCCACACATTACTTATCCGCAATTTCTTTTACTTATTTCCCCATAACATTATCATTATTATTCACACACTCATATAGGCGAATAATCTTTTACTTAAGTCCGTTGATCTGAAGGCGCATTACGCTACTTAAAATGACTTTTTAAAACATATTATTATTTTCTCCTTTTTTGTAATAAATTTCATATCATTATTGTTTATGTGTAACCTGTAGGCTTCATTCTCATTGAGCCAACTATATTTCAATGTTTGTAAGCAACTTAAATGAATTTTTAAAACATTTTATCAATTTTCTCTTTTTTGTCATTAATTACTAAACAATATTCTTTATGTGTAACCCCTATACTTCATTCTCATTGACTCCAGTATGTTATGAATGTTGTTTAAACAATTTGTTTGAAAATATTGTAGTCTAGACTTTCTATAGACCTACATTCCCACGCGTCATATGAAATTTTCAAAACGATAGACTTCTGTGTACAAAACTCACACACACCACGACATCAAATTACCTAACCGCTTTTTGGTTTATATTGCGTAGACCTAAAATTAACAGGTTTTTTTTTCTTTGGAACGAAAAAAAGAAAGTACATTTAATACATAAGAAAACTCTTTAACATAGTTACCATTGGGAATCTGGAGCTTCAGTGATGTAACTCTCAAGATCTCTTATTTTATTTCTTTAATTAATTGTCTTATTAGACACACGTACACACGCCATCACATGCATATATATTTCCGTGTGAACCGTCCTAAAAATAAAGTTACAATCCACTAGAGAGGGCAGACAAGTTTTAGACATATTACCTCTTGAGTTGCAGATATAATTTGGGTCATAAGAATACACAAAAAAAACCGTTTCTGTATATAAGGTGTCGCAAAAAATTAACGTGTTTCTGATGCTGAGATTTGTCAGACTGAAACACTCACAGTCAATATATAGAGATAGGCACATATACTTGTAATGATATTGCTGCAGATTAGAATGCGAGAGACATTTGCTTTGTGAAGTTTCTCGGAAAAAAAAATCTCCATTGAATTTATATTTTAAAATACATCAAACAGAGTGCCATGTGATATGAAGAGAATAACAGACATCGAGTCTGAACGCACATCACCAAATATATTTTTCTCATTTCTAAAATAATTAACACCTGTTAAACGCTAAATGGTTGGTTCGTCACCTGCTAATAAACGGAAAAATTCTGCCGAACAGATTGTTGAGTTTAATTAACTGACGTCAATAGGAACTGGGTACTATGTGTTTTTACACACAAAGACTATGCGGTGAAATCTTTTCTCCGCGACACTATCCTGTATATGAGTCTTGCGTTCGAATGTATAGAAATATGTTTAAAATAGATTTACACATCAATGCAATGATCCTCTCTTTTCTTGTATACTACTAATATATACCTTAACAAAAGGCGAATGAGAAAATCGTATATAAACATAAAGTGTCCCGTCACTCCAGTAGAAAGTTCAAAAACCTCATAGTGAATATCAGTATTAAAATATCTCTTTTCAATTACAATACCATAGCTAACAGATTTCAAGGATGCCTTACAACAGTTCACTTAAAAATAATGAAACCTAAAAATGGACGCAAGAAAATAATATGGCTCCCCACCTTTCTTTTTAATATTAAGGCTAACATATGCAAACAGTTCCCGGCATAATTCGATGATAATAGATGCTCAGTGACAATCTCATACAGCTCTCCGAATATCAAGGGCATAATGACTCTCAACGCCATATTCTGAAGCCCACTTCTATTTATAGCTCTTGTGAACCTGAAGTTGCACACTGTATCAAGCGTTTTCGGTAAACTCAGTCGCTTAGGAAGCTGACATCAAGCAGTATTCCAAATAACATAATCGAAAGCAAAAATTACGTGGGCTTTAGTGAAGGCAATTTCCAAAGTAGATAAGCAAACAACTATTCTGCTTTCAGAGTTGGGTAGCCATATATGAGATCTGAAGACCAACTGCACAGCACATGCAATCAATGGTGTATTGGAAAATTGTACGCCAAATGCAAATGGATCAAAGAAAGGTAAGTTATGTACTGCCAAAGGATAGGACATTCTTTTGACTGTAACAGACTGACAGGCTGTTACAGTCTGTCATACCGGCCATGATGAAATACCACAAGGTA
>NC_068983.1:126463033-126465527 GCF_001194135.2 Octopus bimaculoides | reverse complement strand
AATATATCAAATATTATTGAGAAAAAGAAGAGATATAATTGACAGGAATTAATTTTTAATTAATAAACATTGCCTACTAGCGTTTTCATTTACACTCAGTACAAATTACAAAATATATATAATAAGATAATTTTGCATTTTTTAAGATGTAGAGTGAAATATCTTCAGGACAAAAACGATTTTTGGTCTACAAATCCGATTTTGGGTCTGCATGTTTCAACCAAGATAGCTGGAAAATCGTTTGCTGTTTTGGGCAGATGTTTTCCTCAATGTAATGGGTACCATGCTATTTTAATCGACACACCGTGAAGGTATCCTACACCAACTCTGCTAATTTAGAACAACTTATGCGTCGTGTAAATAGCAAAATGAGGCAAAGGCTCAATAACCTATCTACTGGATCTAGTGAACATTTGCATCTAAATATCAAACAAGGAGATATGAACCGCATTGATAAACACCAATTTGTAGCAGTAGAAATACTTATGACACAGATAGCTCCGTAACAAATAGCTCAGTAACAACGCCGGTAAATGGAGCCGAGACTGCTTTTTATACAAGTACGATAATGGCAGGAGAAAAATCAAAATGCTCCTTTTATGAATCTCTGTAAGAGTAGAAACCTTGTATATAAATGTTCCGTGCACACAAGGGGAGGGTACTATGTTTAAATTTGGGCAGACAGCTGATTCATTTAACAATCGTTATTGTAACCATGTTGTCAGCTTTATAGCAATCAATAAGAGACATTCAACATCTTTGGCAGATTTTGTGTGGCGACTGAAGGAAGATAAAACGAAGTACAACATTCATTGGTCTATACTTAAGTAAGCAAAACCATACAATATTATTTCCAGGAGATGCTGTCTCTGCTCCGAGGAATCCCTGTCTATTATGTGGACTAACGAGAAGATAATAGAATTTCTGAACGACTCTCGAGATGCCTACATGCATATGAATGTACTTTTGCACAATGCAGTGAGATAGAATTTTGAGTAACCGTTCACTTAACTTAATCTATTTTAAGGTATGAATGAGTGAAGTTTTCTTTTAACCGCCCCATTCCTATAAACACCAAGTTGATAAATAACTCGCTTTGTGATCATCAGTGCACCAAACCTCACGTGTGCGTATGGTCACATTTTTCCGGATGCTTGTATGACCGAGTGTACTCGCGCCATGCAGCTTTCGTGAGGGGGCTTATACATCCATACCTGTGAACGGTTATTTCAAATACTTTACTCACTGGATTGCGTGATCGTTTTTTTTTTATCGTATATGATTTTACTTTTTACCTTCTATATAAATAAAGATATATCCTCCGTCTTACTACTTTTGTCTCTACAAAAGGGAAAGCTACAGTGCGGATCAGTCATTTTAACCAGTTGTATATATTTATCATCTGGCGAGATATATTAACGCCCGCCGAAATTACTTCCCGATAACATTGTTCTTTTTTTAAGAACCAAACACAATGAGGTACTAACCTCTTACAACAGTTACAAACGGAGGAATTGAGGCATTAAGACATGTTGCTCCACCTCCCCGACTAAGTCTCTTGCCACCTGCAAGCATGCCTGCAGTCGCAAGTCGGGGCCCCGTAAGAAATAATTGTATTCATCTTTCGTAAAGGTGTCCATCACACTGTACAAGTCATTTTCCACCATGACCTCCACAGCCACCTGCAGAGGCCAATTTGGACTTTCAGCGCAGGACAGGACCTCCTCTTCCCGACCTTCCCTTAAGAAAGGTGGTCACACATTCCTCATTTATTATACTGGGAGGGTCCAAAGTTTCCTACGTCGGTGGTACTATTCCCGCCGACGAGGTTTCAGGACATGCCGGCAGTGTACTGCTAACCGCGGGCACTGTCCCATTCTTTTTCTTATTTTTTATTGTCTTTGATACGGGAAGGTGTAGTTCCGCTGATTTAACCGAAGGATCATTTCTCCCTCCCGCAGCTTTGGGGTCCTTCGTTGGGCAACCATAGTTGCCCACCTTCTTCCATTTTCCGCCTTTTTTTCGGGGAGGTGTCCACCTCCTCGACTATTTCTACTCTTAGCCGATTGGGTCCACAGGGTGAAAACAGCTTTTTACCCAAACCAATCAGCCACCGGCAAAATTTTAACATTAAGGAGCTTGGATCCGCTGCCACCCAAACCCCAGCGGATAGTGTCTTCTATCACTCGGGTTCTATCCCGGGTGGCAACCCGCAGACCCAAGCTCTTGTCAACTTCTCACAATACGTGGGAAGAAACAAAATCTCTTTGCCCTCTAAAGGCTGGCTCGCAAATTTGCGAGCCTTCTCACGGGTGTCATATAGCAACCACACCGTTGCATGCTTGTCCCCCCCCCGCCGGAGATGAATTTTATAGCTGGCAAATACTCTGCCAACTCCTTTTCAATTTGTATCTTTTTAAAGAGGGCGATGGTATCGAGCGACCTCGAGTAAGTCCTTAACAGCACCGTCCTCCCATCAAAGTCTTTCATCCAC
>NC_068983.1:126459308-126462997 GCF_001194135.2 Octopus bimaculoides | reverse complement strand
GGGAAATCTTTCAGTCCAACGCAGTGTTGTTCATCTTATTTGCCATGTTTTTTGGGAAAAAGTTCACAGAAGAACAAAAGATCAAGGAGTTTTTTTTTAATGCAGGAAGCAAGGGAGAAGACAAAAAACAGTTCAAAAACACAGCAAATTATTCTTCTGGCCGTCCTGGTGCTCCTAGCCAACTCGGTAATCCAATTGGTAATCCAGGGCACAAAACAATCACACAACAATTTCACCAAAAAATGGGTAAAAAAATAAGCACAATGTTCTCAATTATAGGAGGAGGGATACGTCCCTAAAACACACTTCTCACAGCTAAGTGAGACTTCTAAGCACAACTACAGGCAGACATTTTGCCCGGAACTCAGTGGAGATTTTTTGTTTCACAAAATAAATAACCACGAGCAACAAAGCCACACTGCATTCCCCCAAAACAAATGTATTAGCTTGTAGTTGTGTTTCACTTCAATAATTCTCGACGTTGGTGTACGGCGTCGTGACTCCTAGCAGTGCAAAAAAAAACACTGACCAACCTATGCGCGGGGAAGCTAGCTTCTTACCACACAGCGATGCCTGCGCCTAATATATATATATGAAATTACATACATATAATGTGTGTGTTTGTGTGTGTGTGCTTGGTGGGGGCTAGTCACCATGTTACTTGTGCATGCCTTCTAAAGAGATTTGTGATTTCATTGATCATTATATAAAATACTCTATCATTCAGTTTATCTTCGTTTTCTAAGAGCGTCAGTTTGTAGTTTCAGTAAGATTTGGTAATTTCTTCTAGCAATCTGATTGAAATCATATACCTAAGTTTGGCTAGTTTCATTCCTTGTATGTTTCAAACACAAAATCCTGATCATATTGGACCAATCTAAACATCAATGAATTCAGTCTTTGCACTCGTGAGATTTATTCCATATTGCTTACCTCTCCTTCTTAACGTGGGTCACGAATGTTATTATTTGGAAGGCAGGAAGAATTACGTAAAATCTATTTAAGATGTATAAAATAATGTTTTAATATAAAATCTTCAGGAACACATATTTTCAAATCCAAAGATCATATTTTAGTTATAGCGGTATCTTGCACTTTAACAAACAATCTGGATAAATTAACCATTATTATCGGATGAAAATGATGAGAAAATAATAATGGAGCCATAAAAATAAAAGGTTTACTGTATCATTCCGACGATATAAAAATTTGAATTCCAGATTTTTTAAGTTCATTTCATTTATAGTTGTTATGTCTGGATCTGCTTACCATTTCCTTTGAAGATTCACATCAAGCACTACAAGCTATGTAGAAAAGATTACATTCAATTATTATTATATTTAGTTGTAGACGTTAAGGCTACATTTAAAATATATGATTAAGATGTCTTCCAATAGACGTTAAGATTCCGCGCAGTTTTATGTTTGGAATATCCATAAACCTTACGAATAATGGAAACATAGCAAACTACTTATATAAGTTGTGTGATAATGATATTTCATAGTAACTGAGTGTTTATCAGTTTGATTTATAAATATTTTACTTTTATATAAGAATGATGTACAAATCAATTGACAGCTTCATCATGCTGTTTCAGCTGGTTTTAAATAACGATTAGCCTAACTAATTTGAAATCTATAGCAATTAAAAATTTAAAAATTATAGTGTGATGGATATCAATATATTTAAAGCTTGGAGTATGAAAATGAAGGTTCAAGAAATAAGTATGCGAGGAAAAAATAGTATATACTATTCCACAGGTTTACTCTAAACAAATTATGATTCTACAATCGTGCTTTTAGGGTTTTTTTATACCTATTTGATTGAAGGATCGGAAACATTTTGCAAATTTGGAATTGTATACGTATATAAATGAAATATGAACCTACTATAAATCAGAACTTGGTTAAATATATATATTTTTATATATATATACAGATTATATCTGTTTGTAATTTTAAAGTAAATATATCTGAATATTCTTTTATTTCTTACGAAAGTTTGTTTGGAAAGGAAGACCTGAATGTTTCTTGTTTATAGATAAATTGAACTCACTGTTCGGTCTGCAGCGTTGCTACATCACGTTCGGTTATTTAAGTCAGTTACTAGCCTGGCAATTTTTAAGATTATTGAAGATGATATAAAAATACAAGAAGGAATAAAATGAAGGGGAATATTTTTTCCTTTGACTCAGACATTAGGCATTGACTGGATTCATTTTTATGTTAGTATTCTTTTGTTATGCATTTTAAATTTAAAAATATTAGTGAGTATGTAATTTTTTTATGATCAGCGGCAATTCGGAATTGATTTTTTTCCCCAGTGTGTATAACTAATTCATAACGATATTGTTCTGAAGTAGATATGTGAATATTGTCTAATATTTTCCTCTTGTCTATTTCAAATTAGGTTTCCGTAATTATCATTTCTATTCGTTTCAGTGTTTATGAAATATGAGCTAGTTATGATTATACATACTTTAAGAGAACTGTTCCTACACTTAGTAAACATTGTTACCATCACACATTGTATATCATTTATATACATTTTTTATATACATTGTTTATAATTTCACCTGCAAATGTTATGGTACTCAATTGTCTCTAATTTATCTGGACGTTTTAAATTACGGGGTTTTAGTTGGTATCGACGTCTGGATGAAACGGCATCGTGCATGTCCTTCACGGAACCTCTGGAGTAATGTCTTAAACGTTCCCTTTAAATTGTTGAAAGGCCATGTCAACAAACAGAGCACGGGCATGGAGAAGATTCCACATGGCTTATAGCTTAAGATGGAAGAATTCATCATATTTATTAGCGCGGTGATGAAGGGAATTGGACACTCCCGGAGTTACGAGATACTGAAGGATGGATAGTTCAGAAACGCGAGTGAAGCTATCACCCAATAACAATAACAATTATAGTGGCATTAGGAACACTAGAAATGGAGGTCGGTACAAGTGTGATCCAGAGCCTGGAGGGTGCGTTTAGTGACAGAATACCAATTAGTAAAGTTATCCTTTCTTATACGCAGACGAGGGTGTATATTTGTGTAATAGCAGCAACGTCTCACAAATGAGATCGGTATTTCAATGCAGAATTCATTAGAACCTTGAATTTATCAAAGACCGTCTTTTGTACTGATCTTCACCGAACGGTACAAAACACAGGCTAATGTATTTGTGAAAGACAACCCGATGCACGGGTGTTGAAGGGAGTCAGGAATACTCCAGTAAAACTTTTAATGGGGGCTTATTCCATTGATATTGTCTTTTTACTTACAATTTTGGAATAGAAAAGGAAAAGATTCTACAGGGCATATATACTCAATACAAAAGAACTCATGATAATGATTAGTGCATTGGGTAGTCGAATAGATGGGATGATTCAAGTGTTACGAGAGACTGAAGGAAGACTCGTTCAGAAGCACCTGCATATTCGAAGGCGAAAGTGAAGCTACATTCAAGTAACAACAGCCATTATACTACCAATAGAAACGATGGAAAGATGTTTTGTGTGAGTATATTTCATATACCTTTGTAATTAGGTATATTTCATTTTATTTTATTTCCTTCTTCTTCTTCTTCTTCTTCTTCTTCTTCTTCTTCTTCTTCTTCTTCTTCTTCTTCTTCTTCTTCTTCTTCTTCTTCTTCTTCTTCTTCTTCTTCTTCTTCTTCTTCTTCTTCTTC
>NC_068983.1:126453652-126457293 GCF_001194135.2 Octopus bimaculoides | reverse complement strand
CTGATGAATTAGCACAGGTCAATGACGACTTGACCTGTTTCATTATGTGTTGAGATAACTTACAAAATTAAAAATAGTTAGAATAGTGATTTTCAGTGACGAGATACAACAGCAATATTTATAGAAAAAAAACATAGTATCTCATACAGTGAATGCATTTTAGTGGAGGTGTTATATACTGGCAAGAGTTTAAATTAAATGGATTTGGCCTTCCCATCAAGAATATATACTCAATGTACAATAATCTCCAAATAAGGTTAAAAAAATTATTCAGTTAACATATTGTATTAGCAACTACACAGGAGATTACTCTGTTTCAGGACTTCGATGCATTTCTAAGAAAATTGTTGAAAAAATTAAGTAGTAGAATGTTTGCTTATCTCTATTTTTCATGGACCACTATAGAGTGCGCTTTGTTTACCAAGAAACCGTCTTAGAATTTATGCAGAAAACAATAAATATTTTTCGGCTTGATAATGCAAAACAAGAACTGTTTGTGACGCAATGACTTCAGTTATTCGCGTAAAATTTTTATTTTATTTTTCGGCTACCCTGATGCTTTTCAACGAGTTATCACCTTTATTGAGTTGAAGAGGTAGACATATGACGACACTGTATCCATATTTTACTCCAAGCCATTATCGAGATAAGTTTCACTTCTCTTTAGAATTCAAATTAAAGACTTCGTTAATAGTATATTTACAGCGTATCCTATAAAGTTGACAGCGTGCAATAGCATAATACAATACAGTAAGATCAACAGAAATACAGCTCTATTATTCTAGTTTAAGTAGTAATAAATACTTGGTAAACAAATCCAATTGGATTCCATTCAGATCCATCACGTTATTACAGATCATTTTTAACGTTAGTCACATGAATTTTTTAACAATATTTTCTACCAGCCTAGGACTTCGATTTTCGTTATACAACCAGAGCCACCTGCCTTTCTAATGAATTCGAAATTGGAATATCTTCCATTCAGGTATTTCTTTGCTCCTGACGATCTTGATGGAACCTTAAACCTCTTTGGTCGTATCCCTCACTAGCTCTGATGGGAATCAACCTGCTGTTGAGTTGTTTACATTTTAATTCTTGTAGATGCTCATTTAGACGTCCCGACTGGAGAAACTCACTAAGGGGTCGGTTTTGTTTCCGACGGATCACCTGCGTGCACGTAATATTGGATTTCAAGATTAGCCATAGCAGGCTTTCATCAGTCTGAGAATGAATTGGCCCAAACAACAGTTGTCTACACTTAAGAGAAATATATGCGTTCAGTATCATCTGATGTTCATGGAATATAGTAACGTCTCTGTTTTGGGAGAAAATAAATACAAAAGTTCTTTAAGAGTTGGAAACATCCAGATATTTTGACGAGAATGTAAATTGAGGAAAACATGAATTTTGTGATAAAGTATGAGAATAGAGGTTGCCTCCATTGCAGTGCACCTATAATACTGCGGAACACATATTATTCAATAATAACTGAGACTTGATTCTAAGTAATTTGGGTTCATTAAATACGATTAGATCTGAAGTTTTACTCGGTTTGGCTCTGTCAGATCCTGATTCTTCGCCACAGCCTACGTTTCATTTTCCAAATCGTTTAAGTTAGGACTAACATATTAACTCATGTTCAAATTTATTTTCAAATTTTATGAATACAAGCAGTTCTAACTACGATAAAATTACATTATAACGATACAAATGACTTAAAATATATTTTTAAAAAACTATAGAATCAAGAGATACGAAGCTTTCACTCTGACAAAAAGTTTCTGTTATAGGCCTTTCTAGTATATTTGCTTGTTGAAGTTACGTCTCTTTTCAAGCATCGACAATAATCATCCAGTATGTGGGTATCCAACCACTCTTGGTACAGTTCCTCCGTTATTTTGACATCTTGGAATTTCTCACCCTGTTCGTCGCTTACAGCACCTAAATTATTTGGAAAGTGGTCAAGATGGCTATTCAAAAATGCATTATTACGCTCATATTGCAAACTAACTCTTTATAGTACGTTAAAAGTTATTTTTTTACGATTTCTTCGTCGTTATCTGCTCTATAATTGTCTAAAACACTTTTGTATAAAGTCCACAACAGCGAACCAGGCATACGCTTCACGTTATTTCATGACATTAGGAAAATTGATCTCTTTAGTTAATATTTTTATTTGTGGACGGTCGAAAATTCTCGCCTTCATTTTTTCATATAACTTAACTTATAAGTGCTGAAGCAATGTATTTGAAACAATCGCCGTTCATATCTAAAGCTTTTAAATATTGTTTAATGAGACCTAGTTTGATATGCAGAAGAGGAAATATGATTTTATATGCGGTCATTCAAGGTGGACTAAGTACGTTTTTTTTATGCTCACAGAAAGTGATATCTGTGCTGGCCAGATAGTTTGGGATAATGTTCTTCTTTGTCTCTGCTGTCCTTTAAGCAATGTAAGCAAGGTATACACTGCTTGCTGTCCTAGCCGAAAATTAACCAATTTAAGTAAAGTTATATGCTCCACACGTGCTTCTTATATTTGATAAGATTTAAAGCCTTTTCTATATGTTCAAACATTATTTCAGTTCTGAGATTCGTATAAACATTTTCTGTAAATTTTTGTTTAGGTAGCTAAGTTACAATTACATTTAAGCAAGTCACAGTATACTAGTGACTAAATTACGTAGTCTTATGAAATGATAAACTTACCATCATAACTCCAAAATCAGGACTTAATAGAACAAAACTGAGTCAATTTCGTGCTAAGCGTATCCAAAGTGCCTAGAACAAACTGTCAAGTGTAATTCAATTGACAAAAACATGTAACTTGTTCCTTAGTATAGTCTTTAGATATTTTGATGGGATTTAGTGGTTTCGGAAGTTTTCGACCCTTCGACTATAGTTTAGAGTGATTTAGTGTTTTTAGCGTTTCTAATTATATGAAGAGTTTTAATGTCAGTGGAATATTCCAACTAATGGTAACACTTATATTTTCACAACTATCTCCTTACTTCCATAAATTACGTTCTTAGTATTCAAAAGTAGAATTCATGCAACGCTAACTAAATACAGCAGTAACTGAAAGTTGAAACGAAAAAAATAAGTATTTCCATATATATCTTGCTGCGTAAGCTTTATTCGAAAGCTTATTGTAACCTCGAATAAAACCAACAGGGCACCTATGACATAATGATTTATGTCGAATATATAGAACAGCCGTAAGATAATTTGTTGTTTATTTTATTTTATGATGTACTTTCTCACTTTTCATTTCCAATTAGTGTCAGATTGTTTCATCATTATCATTTTCTTCCTGCCATTAGGCATATACTTAATCTATATATATAAAAATGAGAATGTGTGTCTGTCTGTCTGTGTGTGTGAATCCCTAAAACTCGAGAACTACGCAACCAATTTCATTCAAATTTTACAGATGCCTTACTTAGGGTTCCAGTTGTGTTTTAGTCAAAACAAATTTTTAACTTCTTGCAGAGTTCGAGCCCACGGCAACATAATATCTCCTCCACTATTTAAGTATTACGTGTCAAAAGTGAAACAAAAACACTCATGTCAAATACTTTCACTTTAAAAATGAAACTATTCCACTAACTGAAACAATCACATTTCGATACTGTAATGAC
>NC_068983.1:126445382-126452577 GCF_001194135.2 Octopus bimaculoides | reverse complement strand
ATTTCTGCAATGTGATGCATAAATTGTCAAGTAAATGAGATGCATCTTTGCCTCCACTGATTCACTTGAAAAGTGTTGAGTAAAATTATTTCGTTGCAGACCTCCTTTGAGTCTTTTTATTATCACTGCGACACATAGTCCCCAGTTGGTAACATTGATTTCAAGGCCTTCCCAGATGAGAGACTGGCATTACACTTAATGTCTATGTTCCATGCTGGCATGGATTGGAGAGTTATTGATGTAGAAATATGGTATCGTAGCTACTAACAGTTGAGGGTTGCGTAGTCTAGACGGCGTTTTTAGATTTCATTATTCTCTTTAACCCGGGCAAAGCCGGGTATGTCTGCTAGTATCATATCAAATAACATATGATTGAATTAAGTTATTAAATTTATTCTTTTATTTTTTGTCTGTTATGCCTCCTATAGGCCTGGCTTTTTCATTATATATTTGATACGATTTTAAATGACGAAGTATCGAGCGCTTTAAGCTTCACGTGAATTATTGATGAAAGTGCTTGTCTCACTAAATATAGTGATAAGTTACTTTTGTTTTTTGTTTTCGAGAATGCAAAAAAGATACGCGATATTGATCAATTTAAATGAATAGAAGAACTTCCCAGTGTTGCATATCCCATTATAAAACAACAAAACTAATTTTTGTACCTAATCCTCAGTTAGAATTGCAAATTTTATTCATGACATTCAGTTGGATATTTATAAGGACTAAACGTAACCTTCTTTGGGATGAAATTCCATGAACATTTTAGAAACTTCCGAAAAATTGAAATAGACAGGCATTACTGTTAATGTGAACTGCTATACATATCATATGAAGAAATTATAAAAGATGTCAGTTTGATATATTTGATAAATTTGAAAGTAATATCGAGTAAAAATTAAAACTATTTTTAGAAATAATTTCTTTCAATCTGAAAAAAAAAAATGTATTTATTTTCGAGAAGTTGAACTTGTTGGAATTTACTGAAAATCGCAAATGACTTCCAGTTAGATCACCTTTCCATCTCTCTTGAATTATTAAAGAGCAGTAACGCATGAGCGAAATATTTACTAGACACAACATCGTACGTGAAGAATTCCACCCGCTCCACAAAATTGATCAAAGATGCCCCATTGAATCCAGCCAGATAGTGAGTCTAGATGTGATAAGCCTATTCACCAAAGTCCTAACTGGTGAAACACTATCGGTGATTCAAGAACAACTAGTGACATACATCCATATAAAAGAAGGCACTAGTATACCAACGCAAAAATTGATGGAAATGTTGACATTCTGTGTAGAAAATATCTATTTCAGTAGGGACACTTTTATAAATCGTCAAGAAGAGTGTTTAGCTACGGGTTCGTCATTATCACCGATAATAGCCAATATATACATGGAATACTTTGAGAATTTAGCTTTCGGATCAAGACCACTAAAACCAACCCTATGGCTGCGATATGTTGATGACACCTTTATAATCTGACCCCACCAGGAAGGTGTCCAAGTGCTGTTAGATCATGTGAACTTAATAAAGCCATCCATAAAGTTCACAATGGAAAAGGAAAGCACAATCAGCTAACATTCCTGGACATATTAATAACACGCACCAAGTATGGATGCAGGACATCCGTATACAGGAAATCCATCTTCACTTGATGATACCTCAACTTCAATTCCCACCATCCATACGGTGTAAAGAGAAGGATTGCTCAGTGCCTAAAACATCGAGCACAGAATATAAGAAGCGATCGTGATACTCACCACGAAGAAATGATCAAGCTTAGTAACAATCTATTAAGTAACAACTATCCCCAAAACATACTATCTGCTCCAATTATGAACAAAAGAGGGAGGATGAAACCAATAAACTGTCTACAGTCTGTCAACCTTATGTGAAAGGCCTCTCCGAAAAAGATACTAAAGATATGCAGCCCATATGTCATCAGGACAGTATTCAAGAGTAATACAATTTTTCGCAAATATCTCCTTCGGGTAAAACTACCAATAGAAAATAATTTGACCAAAAACGGCGTGTAATTCATCCCATGCAGCTGCGGTAGGGTAAACAAAGGCGAAACATATCGCCCCCTCAAAATAAGTGTAGAGGAACATCGCAAAGCCGTGATATGAGGAGACATTGATAAATCGGGTATAACTGATCATGTATGGAGAAATGGAGACCAACTCCCCCTGTGGGATGTAGTTAAAATAATAGGCAGAGAACACCACAGGAAAATACGTAAACTACAAGAACCAGCACATATACTAGGGCACAACAACCTCCTAAGCAGACCGAGTGTAGATATTAATAGCATATTTGAACTAGTATTATGGAAGTATAGGAAAATATTAGATTTATAAGCCCTAAAAATTCATTCTATAATTGCCCACGGGCATATGGCGCAGTGGCTAAGAGAGCGGGCTACTAACCCCAAAATTCCCATTTCGATCCCAGGCAGTCGTCTGAATAATAATAGTAATGATAATAATAATAATAATAAAGGATGTGCAAAAAACCGTGTTAACTGGAACAGCTCATGTACTGAGAAGAACATTATCACTGTGAAAACAACATCAATTCATGAATTTAGTTATTTATTTATTTTTTTAAATACATATTGTACCAGTGAATTTGCGTGTGTAAACTGGGAATGCATACAACGCGCTTCTCTGTCCTAGGTGTACGGAAATCACTCGGCGCGAACTGAGAGAAAATTTGAAGAAAGAAGAAAAAAAAACAACATAATAATAACATCGAAAAAATCTAGGAATGGGAACCTAGGTACGAAATTTCCCCAAGACACCTGATGAAGGCTGGAGTGTATATCAACCGACACGTTGTGTTAACAACAAACAAGATGAGGAGAAATATCCGTCAAATGTAAAAAATGTACATAATTCATCTCTTACATATAGAAATGTAAGAAACTCGATATGTTCCTTACACTCATTGTTTATGCCTATATGAACATTATTGATGATTATATATTCTTTAAACTCAAAAGTCTTTTGGAGAAGGGTTTTGTAGATCAAGGAACAAAACTCCACGGTGTCCAGTTGGATGAATTTGTTTTGGGGCCTATTTTCAATTAACTTGAACTACTCATTGGCTGCTCGGCTACAGAACCATTAAGTAAGATTTGGTGAGATTATTTGCTAGCAGTGCATATTTGACCTCTTGTGAAATTTATCAATCCACAACTTGTGTCTTGCATAAAAGTGGTTCAGTGGTCTTTTAAGGTTAAAGAAAGTTTTTCGTGTGATGAATCACCGTATTCTATCTTCGATTTTAAGTTCCATAGCTAAGTATGTATAAGAATTAATTAGATTATAAGTGGCGGGGTTTGTTTTCTGAAATGCTTTGGCTAAATTATTAACTACCAGTTTGGCTATGTTATCAACTACCAGCGTCATAAATTGTTTTATCTGCTTGTATAAATATAGGTGAGAATTTTTTCAAAGGCTCAAAAACATTTGTCATATGTATTGGAAACGGTTGATTCTATGCTTGAAATTTCACTTTTGACTCATTTCATGAGGACAACTGCAAACACATCTAGGTCTTTAATATTTGGTGAGTGTTTGTAATATATAAATTTGCAACGTTCCTCTGAACGAGGCTTGAACGTATGCTAATTAGAAAGGTATGCCTTCCTTTTCATTTGTTTATCTCAAATTCCATTATACTGTCGTATTACATCGTGTATTCTCATCCAAGATTGTTTACCTGGAAACATGTATATATATGTATATTCATATTTGATAGATACATAGATAGATAGATGTATACAGATACATGCATATATGTGTATGCGTGTATATATGCAGCACTTTCTCTGTACATATATGTGTGTTATCCTGTATAGTATTAATAATGATATTAATATTATTATTATTATTATTATTATTATTATTATTATTATTATTAATAATAATAATAATAATAATAATAATAATAATAATAATAATAATAATAATAACAATGAAAGGAAACGGGTGGGGCTTCCTCCTCCTCATGAGCTGATTAATGATACATCTAGTGATGGTGTCACAATAAAAACACTGGTAATTGCGCAACCTGATAATAGCTGCCTCATATGAATGACAATGAAAAAGCAGAATATTGTGAATAACCGTGGTAACGAAACTGAAGATAATGATGGTGACAATGTTACACCCGGTAGGTTTAGAGATTCTGTTCCGGCTCCAGCCTGTCGATATCCAGAAGAGGACCACCACACATGGCGTAGATGGAGCAAGCCAATTAATGTTGTGGTCATGGAGTGTTACCACCTGAGAAACCCGGTAGATGAAAAGGTGATAAAATTAGGGATTACCGACAACGTATGTATGATCATTGGAGAGAAAAGGGATTCTTTCAACTTATGGAACAGAGACTATGTGATCAAGCTAGTGCAATAAGGAAATTTTTTTGATTCACAGACCTAGAGCTCGAAGCTATCAAAAGACAGGTCATGCAAAATAGCAAATACCTGAGATAACAATGAAAATACAGCTCTTATTAATTAGAGTAATACCATAGCAGAGATAGGATAAACATATAATAGCAGACTACTGCTGGAGCATTAAGAGAGGTTGTCCTGAAACAGTCCACAAGCACAAGACTTTCAAGCACAAATCTCTGCGTGAATAGACTGAAATCGAGCTTTGCCTCCTCATAGTAACTAATTTCTTATTTATGAATCTGTTTTATAACTTTAACTTTATTAGGGCAAATGCTTCAAATTGTGTTCTTCAATAAATTTGTACAATCTTAAATTTTCTTTTTTGCTAATTAGCTAATTTAAACTGAGTATAATCACATATTTCTCCTGATTGTCTATGACGTCAATGTGATGAAGACAAAATTTTGAGATTCTGAAATACTTTGATTGCGAAAAAAAAAAAACTAGATCAATTATGAAATAAACTTGAGATCTGAAATCCATGCACTCAAATTAGGTAATACCATGTGTAACGAAAAGTTTGTGGACCAGTGCTATCTGTTAATCAATGTACATACACACACATACATACGTACATACGCACATATATACATACACACATATATACGTACATGCATACAAACACACACACACACATATGTAGTGGACCCTACTGTTGTTAGACCACGGAGATGATCTGTTTATAGTGATCAAATTTTTGTTTTTTCACATAAGCTCACTCCCTCCATAAAATCGGCATTACCTGTACAGGTGACCATGTTCCAGGGCAATGTCAAATCATGTTGAACGTGTCCATATTTCGAGCAAAAGGAGTAAGTTGGATTGCATAAAATCTAGTTTTTAGAGTGAAAAACTAACATCTGATTTGAATTCAGCACTCTTAAACAAATGCTGGTATTAATGCAACAAAAACTTTGTTTCCCTGTGTTATGTAAGGGTAACATGATAATGTCTTAATTGTGCTACTGTTTCTCTATTCCAAGGTATATCGCATCTATTCTATAGAATTATATTCTTTTGCACTTCAAGATCGTCATGGTTTTGTTCCCGGTTTTTATACCGTGTTTATGCTCTAGTTAATCAGATATTTTGGCTTTACGTGATTTCTTTTCTCATAAATTAATGTATGTACTGCTGTTCACGTTAACAATGAAACAGTTTTACTAGTTCACGCTTTGCTATTACAAGATATTCACCAAGGATGATCTGATTATAGTTACGTACAATACAGGAACAAGCCTAAGATACGAAATCCGATTAAATTAGCAAACTATGATGATCAAGCATTGAACATATTAGAAATGTGGATGACATGAAATGTTGGTATCAATTACAAAGAACGGGGAACGTTTCGTTATGCAATCACAGTTCGTTTACCGCGTCAAGATTTTATATAGCCTTTCAGTCTTATTATCAAATCAAGTCAATATGCGTCGAATTACATGTCTAGTAATCTCCAAAGCAATATCAAGGTCGACATTCACGAGTGATACCGAAGTTTTAATGCTAATATCCGAACTGAAAGTCATTATTCGTATTATTTTTCTGTTTCTGCTAACATTTACTTCACAATTATAGGCACAATAGTGGCTGTGTAGTAATAAGCTTGCTTCCCAAACACGTGATTCCTGGCCCAGTCCTACTGCGTAGCACCTTGGGGAAGTGTTTCTAATATAGTCTCGGTCCGAACTAAGCCTTACAAGTGGATTTCGTAGACAGAAACTGAAAGAAGCCCATCTAATGTGTATATGTGTGTGTGTCTTCCTCCGCTTTCACCGCCTGACACTTGGTGTTGGTATGTACATTGCCGTCACATAGCGCCTCGGCAAAAAGGTGCGCTAAAATAATTACTAGACTTAGAAAGACAATAAGTACTTGGGTCAATAAATTCGCCTAAAATTTCCTCCAGTTGGTGCCTCATCATGGTCGTAGTCTAATGATTGAAACAAGTAAGAAAAAAAAAATTCTATTACTTAGCGTATGCAGAATTACTATTTGATTAGTTTAACTTTTCTACGGTAGGGGAACGGTGTTGAGAAGTGCCTGTAAAGGTGACTTTGTATTTGAGAGGTATGCACAGGATGAGTTTTCTAAAAAGTGATTTAATTCAACAATGATTGGGTATGACGTTGTTAATTTTCTCTATACCCAAATGAAGCTTAATTAATTTGGCTCTTGATCAAATGAAATCTAAAATTTCAACGTTCTTTTTTTTTCAGAAATGCATTACACTGGGATACAGAATATATGCTTATTTTATTTATGATAGAGTCTGGTTTAAGCTATATTTAGCTGCTGTATCTAATCAGATGGCTTAACTTGCATAGGCTAGTTAGTTTGCTAGTCTAGTTGTAAGTTAAATGTTTATGTTGTTGTTGGCACTCCGTCGCTTACGACGTCGAGGGTTCCAGTTGATCCGATCAACGGAACAGCCTGCTCGTGAAATTAACGTGAAAGTGGCTGAGCACTCCACAGACACGTGTACCCTTAACGTAGTTCTCGGGGAGATTCAGCGTGACACAGTATGACAAGGCTGGCCCCTTTGAAATACAAGTACAACAGAAACAAGAAGCAAGAGTGAGAGAAAGTTGTGGTGAAAGAATACAGCAGGGTTCGCCACGACCCCCAGCCGGAGCCTCGTGGAGCTTTAGGTGTTTTCTCTCAATAAACACTCAAAACGCCCGATCTGGAAATCGAAACCGCGATCCTATGACCGCGAGTCCGCT
>NC_068983.1:126441751-126445372 GCF_001194135.2 Octopus bimaculoides | reverse complement strand
TAAACACTCAAAACGCCCGATCTGGAAATCGAAACCGCGATCCTATGACCGCGAGTCCGCTGCCCTAACCACTGGGCCATTGCGCCTCCACTTAAATGTTTATATATAGTATTCAAGGTATCTTCTACATTAAAAATACTAATTAATTAAAAAAAAAATTTTTTATCATCTTTATTGTTGGTCCGCCCAATGCACACATTTAGAGTCAGCAGTCTGTATCATTTACTTAGTATTGCCATTTTATTATAATTTTGTTCCTAATTAGATTACTTAAATGGAAAATCTTAATACAGATCAGAGAAATGATTATGGCTTATTGATTGTAAGATTGTATTATTTACTTTTCTTATCGAGAATTAATGCAATAATATATTCTGCAGTTTTATAATAATTTTCTCTGTTACAGTGAATATATCACGCTTAATGGCACACTGAAATTTGATGCACTAAACAACCTCGTAGTATAACAAAGAAAGAACTACAAAATTAATGCCCAAATTAAATAGTTGAATTAACGCATAATAATATTTATATCAGAAGGATATGGCTCAATGTAAACCTAATTAGGATGAAGTTAGTCATTGTGAAACTATTTTAACGTTAAAATTGTTATCGTTAATTAACTAACGCTGTCATCAGTATAATATAGTCTTAGTAATTTTGAGTGTGCTGTAGAGATAATCGTCTACTCGTTCAATAAAAACAAAATTATTATTTAGTCATCGCAATATATTCAATTAGCGAATGATATGGAAATGAACATCCGCCGCTATAAGTGAAGTATGAAACCGCTGAGGTCGTTTACGTTGGATTAGTTTACATTAGAAATCACAGAAATTAAAATAATCATTGTGAATTCTTAATTATCAATCCTTTGCAATACTAGGTAAATGATACAGACTGCTGACTCTAAATTTGTGCATGGAGC
The DNA here is from genome assembly GCF_001194135.2 of Octopus bimaculoides. NCBI lineage: Eukaryota > Metazoa > Mollusca > Cephalopoda > Octopoda > Octopodidae > Octopus > Octopus bimaculoides. The sequence continues at coordinate 126,444,444 of NC_068983.1, read as the reverse complement.
GGAACAAAAATAAAGATAATAAAAATAAAAACTAAACAACATTAATTAGTATTATTAACGTAGGAGATACCTGGAATGCTAGATCACCTTTGCATATAAATCTTTAACTTACAACTAGACTAGCAAACTAACTAGCCTATACACGCTATGCCATCTAATTAGATAGAGCAGCTAAATATAGCTTAAACCAGACTCTAACATAAATAAAAGAAGCACATATTATGTTGCCCAGTGTAATGATGTTCTGAAAAAAGTATATTGAATGTTTAGATTTCATTTGATCAAGAGTCAAATTAACAACGTCATACACAGTCTTTACATACAAACCAGTTTGACCATCAGCACTGATCAAACAGGCATCTCCACCAAGGTTGCTAGAGGAGGAGGGTCAAATTATTTTATTTAGACATTTTGCATGATCATACACATCAGAGAATGACTGGCATATACTATCGGCAAAACTGTAGCTGGTCTTGACGGCATACGATTTGCGAAGGTAAAAGCAGTGATGTGATTATTTGTGCAGATAAATCTATAAATATTTACGAAATAACCTATTATGGAAAACATTGTCCCTATACTCAACCGGTTCAAACGCAGAAATGCAGCATCGATAAACCTGGGGGCGGTAGTGTAACCTTAAAGTATGAATGCTGTCATCAATGTATTATTTGAAACTTGAAATTAAGCCAGAACGACGTGAAAATGTCATCTGAGGGCTTCGATCCCTGTTAGTGCCATGTGGTGCAACGTGTCTTTTTACAATCTTGAGAAGGCCAAAGCAAATACAATTTCACCAATATATGACATGGCAGCACGTAGAACACTCTCAATGATTGTTTTAGAAGATTTTATAAATGCCAGTAGATATAAACATTCACTCCGGCGAATTGAATTAACACAGCTGTAACTGTCAAGATTTAGATGTCAAAAGTCAAAGTATCACCCGATCACAATAGGTTGCAATATATTGTTTGATAATATTATATATATAATTGTTGAATTTTATATTATTGTCTTAGTTGTAAGTATGCTTTCATAGAAAAAAAAATAATTTAAGAATATTTACTGTTGAAGAAAATTATATGTCACATAAACATACGGAATCAATATAACAGCCAAACATTCAACAAATCGTAACTTTCTAATAGCATAGCATTATATCCCTGCTTATAAACAAAAACTCATCGTTATAAGACAAACGGTCACTTTCACTTTCTCTCTTCTGCTTTTACTCATTCCATTGACATTTATCAACATACATATATCAGTAATGTCTCATACGCTTTGCAAGAAGCTTAATTTCTGCACGATCTCTAAAATAACCTTGCTGTCGATGACGTCATTCAAAGACTGAAGGTAATTTCAGCCCTAATAAGACAAATTTTGTGACACATCCCATACCCTGCTTATGTTTCTGTAGTTGGAAACCTTAATATACGTCAACTTTGGTGCCAAAATCTGTAGCTGCAGTTCTTGTATTCGTTAGAGTCATGATGTATGTCACAAATCTGTTATCTGACTTGTGTTGCATTGTTCTCTTAATTTCTTTACCCGTGTTTTATTATTGAAGACATGGTATAATCTACATTTCGAAATGCAGCAGCTCAAATGATGAGGTGCATCCTTGCATTCTTTGGCGAAGACAAACTCGTTTATTAACTGATTGAAGTATAGAAACAACTTCTATTGTTTGAAAGACATCAGGATATCTTTCTTCATGCGACATACACGTATAAATTAGACGGTTAAGAATTCACTTTATTTCCTGAGGTTTATCGTCAGTGCGTTCACCCTTTCTTTACGCTGACTCATATAAAAACATTACGTGTGATCTACAGAGTTGTTGTTATTTTGCTGGAGCTGTTATCACACTCCATATGATTTTGAATCTTGTTTTTTCTTTCAAAATATTTATTTTTTCCTGCTTTCCATTCTGTAATTCATGATTGTTTATGCTTGCAGCTCTGTCTGTGTAATTTACTTTGCGCATTGTCTTATTTTTATTCATTTGTCTTTTTGTTAGGATATAATTTGTGTACATCACAGACGTAGCTTGCATAACCTCAGTAAAGACTACTCCTCCCTACTATTTCTGCTGTGCATATACAAGGCGGCGAGCTGGCGGAATCGTTAGAACGCCAGACAGAATGCTTCATGGTAATTCTTCCTGCTTTACTTTGTGAGTTCAAATATCGAAAAATATAGACTTTGTTTTCATTATTTCAGGGTCGATACAATAGGCGTGTGGAGTGAAAGCTTTGAGGCAGAAACATACATGCAAGTCAGATGACAGGAAAATAAGGTGCTGTACGGAGGCTGTGGTGACGGTTTGACTGATGAATAGACGGCCGCGGTTAGTCCGTCCTTGTTTTTTCCTCTCTGTCATTGTGATTTCTGTCTTTCCGTCTGTTTTTATTGTCATCTGTTGCGTTCTTGTTCAATTTTTTTTTATATATACATATAGCGGCGTACGTACACGTTCAACTCGTTTAGCAATATATATATATATATATATTGAAGGGGATGTTTCTATGTGGCCTGCTTGTTTGTTGCTCCTTGTTTACCATTTTGTCCTTGTTCTTTTGCCACATCATGTACCCAGTTATGTATCTATATGTACATGTAGATGAACGTATATACATACATGTACATATATATGCATATACTCATATATCGTTTATATATATATA
>NC_068983.1:126438676-126441557 GCF_001194135.2 Octopus bimaculoides | reverse complement strand
ATATATGTATGTATGTATGTATGTATGTATTATAATAAAGGGTATAAATTATTAATGATTTTACAAGCGGGTCAGCGTGGAAATAAAACCTTGTAGGTAAATTTTACAAATATTTTATAGTTATGAATAATATTGATACACTAACTTTTTGTTTTTGTACGCACATGTCGTGTGCTTCACACGTCAAAGAAGTGGCATTGTGACAGTGAGGAAGAGAGAGAGGAAGTAAGAGAGAGAGGAAGTAAGAGAGAGAGGAAGTAAGAGAGAGAGAAAGTAAGAGAGAGAGGAAGTAAGACAGAGAGGAAGTAAGAGAGAGAGGAAGTAAGAGAGAGAGTGAGAGATAAAGTTACAGATTGAGAGAAAGAGAGAGAGTGAAAGAGACAGTAAGAAACGCTCATAGAATTCGTGTACTAGCGCATGTAGATGCATACAAATGCGCGCACGCACATCCACGTATATATGCATATAGGTATATGCTCACTCACTATCACGTAAAACACATACATGCACACCCACACACACACCTATATGTATACATATATACGCAACCATACATATGTACACATATGCATATCCGCACACATGCACGCATGCACACGTATATATATACACATACGCGCACAATTATATTCATCTACACGTCTAAAATCGCATATGCAATATATGCATATGTTCACTCACACTCACATGAAACATATACATGCATATACACACACACACCTGTATGTATACATATATATGCAACCATACACATTGTACGCATATACATACCTACACACGCACAGGTATATAGTAGCCACACGCGCACAAATATGTTCATATATATATATATATATATATATATATATATATATATATTATTGCAAATCTAGAATTTTACCAAAAGAACCATAACTCCTATTTCAGGAGAACTTTATTATCTGGAATACACATAGAAAGTTATATCCAATATAATAAAACTATGTACGTATTTTAAAACCTACTATAAAGTACGATATGAGGAAAGAAGATATTTTCAATCAATGATTTTTTTTTTTAGGTATGGTATATAAACAGGTAAGGTATATATATATTTTCAAATATTTTAAAATAATTTGTTCAATTAATTTTATTGTACTTTATAGTAGGGTTCAAAATGCGTATATCATTTTATCATTATATTGCATATAACTTTCTATGTGTATTCTAGAACATAAGGTTTTCCTGAAATAGGAGTTGTGGTTCTATTGCTAAAATCACAAATTTGTAATAATATTATAAATGACACTGTTTATTTTGCATTAGCAATGTGTAAAATAGTAAATGTCCTCATAATCTGGAATACTTATTGTGTTCCCTAAGTTGTTTTTAAATATATATATATACAGCCTTAGTATTAGGCCATCCCAATGTTTTATGGTTTTACTTCCTCAATGTTAATGAAACACAAGCACATCGTAGATTATGGTGTATTTCACAATATAGATTAATTTTGTAATCTAGTTGACCCTTCTTAAGCCCAGTTAACGCTTTTATACAGTTAGGCATTGAATCAGCTATTTTTTTGCAGGTGCTGTGTGTAATTTTACTCCATTCTCCTCTCAGTATTTGGTACAGATGCTCTTTATTTTTAATTGTATTCCTGATAGCTTCAACAAGAGTTCCCCGTAGATTATCGATCGGATTCAGATTGGGACTTTGCGGTGGGCAGTCTATGGGAACAATACCTTGCGTGTCTCAAACCAGTGACGAGTATTCGTTTCTGTATGACATGGAGCGTTGTTCTGTTGAAAGATAACACTGGTTTTCGACACTCCTGGATGCAGTTTAGCAATTGATGGCTCTAAAACATCCGATAACATAGAAACATAGGTAGCTGAATTCATCTTTCCCACAAATAAAAAACATTTCTCCGGGTCCTGTGGCAGACATGCATGGCGACACCACGGTAGAACCATCCCCATGTTTTAGGGTTGGTACCAAACATTCAGCCTTAAATGCTTTCCCAAATCTGTGACACACGAAAGTTGCTCCAGATGTACTGAAAATCTGGGTAAAAATATGAAAAATAATATTAGCTTTATGTTGGATACTTTTTTTTATATATTTTGGGCAATAAACCATTTACATTAAGTTTATATGTTGATTGAATACATGTACTATTTTATCTAATAGTTATTTTCATCAGACCATATGACTTTTGACCATTGCTCACTGGTCCAGTTTGGGTGATTTTTGGCCGACGGAAGACGTTTTTCCATATTCACTTCAGGAACCAACGGCTTCTTCCTGATTTTACAGCCTATCAGACCGTACTCTGCAAGCATTCTTGAAACAATTCAGATTGATATTTTAGAAGTACTTGCCTCGTTGAAGTCCACACAGAACTCCGACGATCGTTTTTGAGCGGCTGTTGGATGATGGATCTGTCATCACGAGGTGATGTAATTTTTTGTTCTACCTGTTCTTTGTATAGCCTTCACATCATTTGTTTCTCTGAAGCGCCTGAGAGACGTTTGCACCGCACACCTTTTGAGCAATTTGCCTTTGGGACTAATTTTAGGCATATTATTGTTTATTAACTGTATCTAAAACGTATTTTAACATAAAACTCTGAAATAATGAATGAAACATACGTTAATTTTGGACGTTGGTCTTACTCATAATTGGTTACATATATGCAGTGTAGTATAAAAGTGGTATATGATGATTAAAGAGGGTCAACCAGATATTATAAGTAATGTATATTGTGAAATATGCCATAATCCACCATGTGCACGAGTTTCATCAACATTGAGATAGCAGAACCGCAAAACATTGGGGTGTCCAAACACTTTTGGCCAAGGATGTATATATAGATAGATATATAGGTGTATATATATATATATATATATATATATAT
>NC_068983.1:126437422-126438540 GCF_001194135.2 Octopus bimaculoides | reverse complement strand
GAGAGAGAGAGAGAGAGAGAGAGAGAGAGAGTGAGGCAGAAAAAGAGATAGATTCTTCATGTTTAGATTCCCATCGTTGAGCGACAAATTTTATAAAATACATAAAAGCTTTCATTATTTCCACGCAGAGCTGCAATGCATATACTTCCATGCAGGTGTTGATATAAGATATTATGTATGGGGGAAACGTTCAAAATGTAGTTGACTAAAAATATATCTCCAACAGAGCAGGGCTCACTTACGTCTGTTACAGTAGTGGTACTATTTATTAACTGAAACAACTACTTTAAATCCCAAATATTGTTACTGTGAAAATTACCATTTTATTCGTAAACATGTTTGCGTGTTGTTTTCAAGATAAATCAACGGCTTGCGGAAAGCAGAGAAAATAAAATAAATATTTTCACTAACACAAAACAGATTTATGGTAATCAAATCATAGGTTTTGATTATAGATGGACTTATGAGATAAGTTTAAATAATTTAAATATTGTTGAATAACAAGGAGTTTAAACATTACAGTTGTGGCTGTGTGGTAAGAAGCTTGCTTCCAACTACATGGCTCAAGCTTCTGTTGCACTGGGTGGCACCTTGGGATAGTGTATCCTACTATTTGTTCGGGTTGCCCAAAGCCCTGTGGGTGCATTTGGTACACGGTAAAACCCCGTTGTACACACACACACACACACACACACACATACACACACACATATAAATATATATATGTGTGTGTGTGTGTGTGTGTGTGTGTGTTTATATCATTAATAAATTTATAAAATTATCAATAATATTCGCAGGAATAATAGAGCACTTAATATAAGTTCAGTAACATATTCTTTTAGAATATTCTGATTATATGTCTGTGCACACGTTTGAATGTGGTGTGTGCCAGAGGGTTTGCAAATCCAATGGGGGTCTTAAAAGACATGTTAGGATCCACAATGAGCAGAACTTACTTGCAGGTATTGGTAGTGCAAATCAGAGGTGCAATCTGTGTGGGTGTTTTTTCAAAACACTGTCTGGTTTAAAAAGCCACATCAGACGCCATGAAAGGGCTAAGGTGTAGGTGCAGGAGGTGGTCAAACGCTGTTTAAGGAGTAGACAACCACCATATATAT
>NC_068983.1:126432737-126437389 GCF_001194135.2 Octopus bimaculoides | reverse complement strand
TATATATATATATATATGGGCGGGTGTATGGTTCATGTTCGAGCCAACACAGTCTATATGCGCGTCACATATTGTGTTATAGTCACCAAACAATACTAGGTAGTGCGATGTGGTCAGGAACTTCCTCAGGTCACGAAAATATTCACTTTGCAAGCCCATAATGTTGGGTGCATAAATAGCGACTAGCGTGATTATCATGCCACAACTGAATGCCAGGTCAAGAACGACCAACCTGCCTTCTGGGTCAGAAAAAACATTTTCTCAGCTATCTGGTTTCTTTTAGTAGGACCATCACCCCACTACCACCTCCCGCCCGACACAGAGAAACGTATTTCTCATAGTCGTTCAGGATGGGGAGCAGATCTCTTGGTCCCTTTACACGGGTTTCATTTGCAACAACCACATCCAATTTTCTTGATCTGATGTCATTTAGGAAGCGTCCTCGCTTACAGCTAGACATCAGGCCACGAACATTTACAACCAATGTAAATAGACATGACTTAACTGCTAATCAGAGCTGTCCGGTGGAGAGGGACCCTCCCCCTTTTCTTGATACAGAGTCGGAGGTGGCAGGTCTTGGGAAATAGATTTGTTAAAATCTCGTCTCATTACCGACACAGAATTATCAGGTGGAGGGGAAGTCTCCACCTTTTCCTTTTCTTGTAGGATCGCGACTGGTAATCCATGAAATATAGAATTATTAATGTCCAATCTACTTCTTCCTCTTTTTTCCTCTTTCTCCTCGTCCTCATTTTCCTTGCAGTTCCTTCGAATGTGGCCTAATTGGCTACACAGAAAACATCGGGGTTTTCGGTCCTCAACAAAAACCACGAGGGTCTCCTCTCCTATCTCAGTTGTCTCAGGAATTACTTCAATTATTTTAAGGTCAGCCTGGATGAGGAGACTAACTGTTTCACCGGTCCAGTTAGCGTTTTCGGTAGCTGCAGCGGTTGTTCAGTTTGGATGCTAGGTGCATCAATTATTCTTTTGGACACAGTACTTTGTTTTTTTTGGGGGGGGTTTTTTTGGCAAACGCTGGAATTCTTCTAGTGAAATTTCTGACGAGTTTTCAGACACATTTCCAAATAACTCATACAATTTGTCATTCTTTTTTGCAACGGTGGGATCAAAAATTCCATTTTCGGGGGAATTCACTATCTCTTCGCTCGTAGTTGGCTCCTCTCCAGACAACATGTAATTCTTCCTTTCAACAGGAGAAACAAACATTTCTCTTCCAACGGTAGGCTCCTCGCTAGACGACATTCTTCCTCCCCAACGGAAGAATGAACAACACGTGCTTTTTACAAGCACTTCGTGTTTTCAAATGAAAACTCCAGCAGTTAAAAATCCAACAATTTAACAAGAAACAACATTTATTAGAAACAGAAGTTATTAGCATTATTAACACTAAGAAACAGCAATTTTCACCACGAAAATACGTGCGACGCGTAAAAAACAAAAGAGTCAGACGAAAATCCGCTAAGCATTTCGACCGGCATGCTAATATTTCTGCCAGCTGGCCGCCTAAAATGTCGAATATTCCGAACACTGCATTTTGAAATATCCTATTGTGAAATAAGATCAAATTAAATCTTCATTTAAGGTATTTTCCTATGATATATAACGAATTTTATTTCAATATATTTACATTCATTATGCTACATGACAATGTCATGTGAGATAGCTATAATATGAATAAGTGCTTAAAAAATTGAATAATAAATTCTAGGAGAAGAACGGTATATATTATTGAAGCCTTTTACGTAACTCTAATAAATTACATGTTTATTAAATTTCCCTTCTTTAAATTATCGAATTTCTTTACTTCCAATATAAACATAATCACATTATACGCTTAAAGCAACAAAATGTGTCACTTTTATTATACCGAAGGACGAAGTTAAAGGGAAAAGAGCAAGTGCACGGCTGTATCAAAACTCATTTTTGTTCTCTGTTCATAAGTTTATATATATCATGCAAAAATTTCTTCTGAGGTCTATTTCCATATTTACACCTCAAATATTTCAAAATTCAAATTTTCGATTGTCATGTCATTCAAAGTTTACTTATTCTCATTTTTGAATCAATAAAGTTATTGCTCTTATTTTCTATCTTACTGCGTTCTTTCTTCTTCCGTTTGGGCCTACGAACCAAACTTACAGAAAAAAAAAAACAATATGTCGTAAGCATGAAACAATTAGACAATAAATAATCTCAATTATTGCAGCAGAATGGTGAACAAGAATTTCTGTACCGCATATATTGATAAAAGACACGAGGACGCGTTTAAGGAGGGAGTGAACAACCTCTACTGTCGGTGAAAACTAACATGTTGTAATTGAAAAACAAAAACGTTGACTGATTTAGAATCTGAATTGATACTAACATCATCACAAGAAAACAGAATGTTGATACGAAACGTGCTAAGACTTTACACACATCTAAACGAGTATTTCGCATGTTGTATGGAATTTTCTTGAGCAGTTTTCAAAGTATAATATAAACTTCAGGGAAGTCAGGGATCGCGGCTTACCATTGTTTGTTCCCTTTCATCATAAATAGAAGAATTTGGTTCCAAGATTCAACTTCGAATCTTGAGAGAGAATTGGTTACCTTGGACAGGAACAGGAGGGATATATGGTTGGTTCTGAAATATATTAATGAACTTTCAGATTCAGATGTCTGCAGAAGTTAATGTAATATCACATTCTATAGTTTGAATCGAACCTAAGATAGGATTTAAGGCGGATTTTGAAAAGTGGTATGGTGGAACGAATTAATAATGAAATAGTAAACATTAATTAACTGATAGATACCAAGAAGAATATCCCAATTACGAGCAACGAGAAAAACATAAAGAAAAGTAGTAAGTGTGATTAATGAGATCACTTCCTGTTGAAAAACTGTGACAGGTGGCCCAGATGTATCAAAGCTACGAGGAATGTTGTTGGTTCAACTGATTTAGATCCATATAATTTGGAATATGTTGGATTTAAAAGAACTAAAGAACGATATAATAATAAATATAAAGAATACATAAGATGGTTTAAAATTTATTGATAGAATATATTTCCGATGTGTTGCGTGAGCAGAAAAAATTAATGCGCCTCCATTCTCATGAATTTAATGTGTATTGATTACTTTTGACAAATTATGAATAATTGCTGAAGGAGATGAATATATTGTAACCCGGATCAATGTTAATTTGGTATTCTATTATCTATTTTATAGAGATGAATTGGTTTATAAATTTGTAGCTGTCGCATCGAAACATTAAATTTACTGAATATGTCTTCGATTGCATAATAATGCAAAGTAGATTTAGTGGTCTCAAAATTAATCAGAGGAGACAATGCTTCAAACAATGAATATTGTAAGAGAGCAAATAAAAACATATATATATATATATATCATCAAGCAGTTGAATAACTAGTGTATGTTAAATTATTTTCTTACAACAGGTCATCTCCTGTTAGATATACAAATAAGCATAAGTTCTTACATACACACAGATCTCTTTCTCTCTCTATATATATATCTCTCTCTCTATCTATCTATCTATCTCTCTCTCTCTCTCTGTATCTCTCTCTCTCTCTCTCTCTCTATCTCTCTCTCTCTCTCTCTCTCTCTCTCTGCATATGTATATGTGCATAAATACAGTGCATGGTGATATATATATATATATATATATATAGATAGATAGATAGATAGATAGATAGATAGATAGATAGATAGATAGATAGATAGATAGATAGATAGATAGATAGATAGATGGATAGATAGATAGATAGATAGATAGATAGATAGATAGATAGATGGATAGATAGATGGATAGATAGATAGATAGATAGATAGATAGATAGATAGATAGATAGAAAATGTAATACCATAATATAGAGGGACTGGTCAAAATAATGGAAACACCTTAAAATTTCAAAGAAATTAATTTTAATACAGGGGTAGGACCAACTTTGGCAGTAATTAGAGCTTGAATTCTACAAAGTATGGACTCGTACGAAGTTTGAATTCTTTCCAAAGGAATTTCTGTCCATCCTTCAGTTAAAATACTTTCCTGTTTTTGTAGTGAAGATGGTAGAGGATATCGAATCCTTACTTGTTTTTCTAAAATGCACCATAAATGTTCAATAATATTGCGATCTGGGGACTGTGGTGGTCAGAGAAGATATTCGACTTCAAAAGAATGTTTTAGAATGTTTCTCGTGCCATTCAATAACAATTTTAGCTGTGTGAATTGGTGCAGTTTCTTCCTGAAAGATCGTGTTTCGCTCCGGAAACAGTTCCGCAAACATAGGATGAATTTGATCAGATAAAATGCTTAAATAGTCTTGACTATTAATTCTGCCATTAAGAGGAACAATTGGGCGGGTGGATTTCCAAGATATAGCCCCCCACCACAGAAATCACAGACGTCCTCCATGTTTAACAGTTGCAAGAAGAAGGCAGTCTGGGTCAAATGCTTCTTTGGACTGTCTTCACACGTATACTTGGCCGGTGGTCGGAAAGAAAGTAAAGGATGGCTCGTCCGAGAAAATAAGAATCTGCCACTGCTCTAGGAACCAATTCTGAAGGTTTTTAATCTACTCTAAAAATTTGCAACGTTTGATTTCGAAAGTATGGGTTTTCTGATTGCA
>NC_068983.1:126431334-126432414 GCF_001194135.2 Octopus bimaculoides | reverse complement strand
TATATATATATATATATATATATATATATATATATATATATATATATATATATATGTTTGTGTGAGATACATGGCTGATATGTGTGTGTGAATTTCATCTTTATATTTTCTTGTATCGTGGGAGGGTCACTATAATTGCTTCTTCGAAAATTTGCTAACGAATTATGCTGGAATATTATTACAATATATAAGAAATGATACATCGGAGATATGTTGTTGAAATCATACTGGAAAGTATCGGCTCATCAGTTTGCAATTTAAGCATAAATTGAATTGCCAAGTGAACCCTTATTTCAAGAATATATACCACCGATTGAAGATGTCATTATTTCATGCGCACACTTCAGTTAAAACAAAATTCAAATGTATAATGAAACAACAAATCCAAATTGCTCCGACCAAACATAGAGTAGAAGAAAGGAACAAAACAAGAAAGAGAAAATATTACATTTATCCAAAAAATTATAAGATAATATAGATATCTCTTGATTCGTGCATTTATTAACACCTATGACCTTACGTGAAATCATTTGTTGTGGCTGATCGCACTAACAGCTTTTACTTTATATTTTGATACTGTTGTATGCTATCTAGATTTCATTGTCAAGATTTAATGGCCCCTAATTGATCCACTAGCGCACTAGTTACTGTTACATATGCTAATATAAACATTACACATATTTTTGTTGTTCTGATTATCTTTATGGTATCACTATCAAAAACCCTACTGGTATTACTATCTAACTGGTTAAGTCTCCTATCATTATATTTATGCATGCAATATTATCAATTATATGCCGTTGCATATGATAGGTTCCCTGTGCGTCTGTTGAAGATCTTTCGAAATGCCTCTTTAATGTATTATTAAGTTGTAGTCTTTGTGAAGTAATACATTTATGAGATATGAAGATATCCCATATTGATATCAGATTTTACTAAAGCAGTTTAAAATTCTCCGTGTTCCCTGAACATTTTCCCAAATTAATGCTTATATCACATAGTAATCTCCGAATGTTTGCGAATTAATCCGTCATTGGATAGTGATATATATATATATATATATATATATATATATATATA
>NC_068983.1:126422652-126424409 GCF_001194135.2 Octopus bimaculoides | reverse complement strand
TCTCGAACCGTGCCTGTAAAGCTTATCCCGAACGGGTAATGCTTCTCGATAGCACTGTCAGGCCAGGGATCTCTGGTGGTTGTCCATAGGTCCCGGCCCGAAAGTTGTCCTGAACAGGCGGGTCAGGTGTTCCTCGTCGACGCCCAGATTCTCCCCGAGATCGTCGTCGTACCTCCCCTCCACTAATCCTCTATAGAACGCTTTTGTGGAATCAAAGTTGCACAACATTGGTCCCGGACGGCAGAGTTGCTTGAGAGCAACGCGACACTCGCGGTGCCAGATAGATAGATAGATAGATAGATAGATAGATAGATAGATAGATAGATGTCTTCCAAGCAAGTGTTACATAACCTAGAATTCGTATCATATTGGGAAACAGTTGTTTTTTTTTATCACGTATTTGAAGTTGTGTTATACATGCTTTTTCATCCAGATTCTATATTTGGTTGCCGACTGATGAGTTGCTTCTTTTATTTTGAATTTTAAATTACGTAACGTGAAAATGCTATCGATCTTTCAAATAATCAGATGCTGCCCCTTTTTATATAATATTCGTTAAACATTATGTATTAGAAAATAATTACCGTGTCATTAATTATTTTCGTGAATTGCTAGATTTAAGTAATTGCTTTTATGTAGCATATCATAAACCCAATGAAAATCTGTGATATCTGTGATATGTAATTAAAAATTCTAATCCTCAACGCTCATTCATCAATCCAATTATATATAGAGCGTATCTCATGGGGGATCACGAGTTTTAGCGAATGAAATGAATATTCTATTGCATGCCGAATACTATAATGTAGACCTAGGAAGCGCACGTTAGAATTAAATATATTCCTAATAATAACGTAGATGAAAATAAATTATAGGACGGACAACTGGGAACATGTGATAATAAGCAAAAAGCGAACATCGGATACCTGCAAGACACATAAACACGAAGGGTAAGAAATGCATTAAATCCATATCAAGAAATAGCAATAATAGTTCTACGTATAAGATTGAAGAAAAATAAAGATAAAGGAAAAGTTAATAAATACCTCAATAGATGAACGTATAAATTGCCATCACCATAATAAGTAACACAGCAGAAGTATATTATGGTATAACCCTGTATATGGCCTCTACCTATCCTCTAAATATGTGAGAGCTTTCTGCAATACATTACATAGGCAGTTCCAAGGATATCCAACTGACACAAGAGTGGGCCTATCATATACAATGTCATATAACAGAGAATTATAAGCTTAAATTTAATAAAGGGAATATTATCCAAGAAAACATTAATGCTAATAGTAAATTTGATAGTGACAAAAAGAACAGAAATAATCATCATAATAAAAATATATGGAATGCTTCAGCTAGCATATGTAATCGAAACGTTATCAATACGTGTTCCAAATTTGGGCTCATGTGCAGAACTTTCAGATATGTGCTTCGTCGATGAAAAGGTACTGTATCGCCTTTTCTACCTTTATCTATCATCCTATCGTCAGACTATCGTCAGTTTGTTATACAATACTGGCATTAATGGGAATAATGCGGATAAAGTGTGTAGCTGCAGAAAGGAACGACGTTTTATGAACATGCGATGCTGGATTGTCATGCTTTGCAGTCTTCTATTTACAGCATCACTCCCGATAATTTTGGGTCAGGAATTGAATATGTGTGTAGATGTATGCGTGTGTTTGTGTGTGTGTGTGTGTGCGTGTGCGTGTGTGTGTGCGTGTGTGTGTGTGTGTGTGTTCAAT
>NC_068983.1:126419346-126422642 GCF_001194135.2 Octopus bimaculoides | reverse complement strand
GTGTGTGCGTGTGTGTGTGTGTGTGCGTGTGTGTGTGTGTGTGTGTTCAATTTAATTAACTGGACTAGAAAAATGTGTATACGCTCTTATCAAGATTTACTTCTATATTTGATGTCGAGGTATTTGAAAATCTTCTTGACCAACCTAAATTCGCTACCACGAGAAGGATATGATATAGTGCCTAGGAATATCGTATAAAAGAAGACACCACTGCATTATAGTTTGGAAGTGAAACTATTGAATCGTTCGATTTTGTATTGTTTCGATACTATAACTACCGTATCTGTGAAAAGAAAATACTAATAGAGTTAAAATAAATAGATAGAGAAAATATAAGTGTAAAAGCTCCACGTTGCGTTAGCGTGATTTGATGAAAGAAGACATATTTATAGTCATTTATCTGCCTGCTGTCTGGGATTCTACACCAAAATACATACATAATGCACGAACATATTCCATTGAACTATTTTGCAAATAATTAATTTGGAGGCTTTTACTTTGAATATAAATTAATATTCGGTCTACTGACTTGCAATATAAGTTTCTCCGCTATTACATTGAAAAATGGTTCCTGGTATGCATTTTAGTGTCACACTATATAATTTAAATTTAATGTTGAAGGAATGGTTCACTTAGCTATACACTAAAAAAATATATAAAATGATAACAAATGATAAGGGTATTGTTGTAAACAGTGTTCAGGTGCACTACCAAATTCCTGGAAGCATAGGAATTTTGAAAGATGCAGGGTTTCGACAGCTAACAGGTAGTTTATTCCATGCTTCTACAATTCTGAATGTAAAAGTATATTTGCGAATATCATTGGTGCTGTGTTGTTTTTTAATCTTGTAAGCATGTCCACGGCTGATGGAAATATGAAATTCGAAAAGGTGCTCAAAGTTGTTTTTGGGAAGATGGTGCATTATGTTGTGGGCGTCTCCCGAGTCAGTTTTAAAGTGTCCATGCCCAGGGAAGCAAAACGTACAGAGTGTAGCAGGTGCCTGACAGCGGATATACGTTTAGTTGTACGTTGTTTCTGAACACTTTCTAAGAGCTTGATATTCTGAGCAAGGCAGCGTTTCGAAACTGGTGGTGAAAACTGGGTGTTCCGTAGTCATATAAAGTTTTAATTAGATAGGCGAAGAGCGGCTGACAAAAGTTTTACTGATACGGTTTGTCCAACGCAGATTGTTGTTTACAATAATACCCAGATCAAGTTCATTAAGATTTCTTAATACTGGTATTGTTGAAGGATTATGTTAAAGCTGGGATTTTCCTTCCAAAGTGAATCATGACGCACTTGTCCGCAGCTGTGTTGTTACTGAGTAATCCTTTGCTGCATTGTGTCCAGGTCTGATTGCAGGAACTATCTATAACGTTTACAATCTGTTCTTTTTATCTTAAGGTATAGCTTGATGTCATCTCCATCTGTCAACACAGTAACATTCTTCAAGTTGGTATCTATGTCATTAATATATGCAACAAACATTAAGTACCCAAGAACGGATAGCTGTGGTACACCGTATGTCATCTCATAGGGTGAAGACTGATGTCCAATTACCATAACTAACTATTTTCGACCGAGAACGAAAGACTTCAGCCATTGCAGAGAGATTTTCCATGTATCGTTTGTGTGGCATAGAGCTGAAGGCTTCAGCAAAGTCAAAATAGATAACATCCACTCATGAGCCGCCATCAGTAATTCGGGTGATATCCCCAAGAAACTCAGTGATTTGGTTACAACAACTGGAATTAGGGATAAATTCAAATTGTGAGGGTCGAAGATTTCCTGAGTGTTTCTCTGACACAGGACTCTATCAGTTTGGTGATGTAGAACTGACTGAGTGGTAGTTCACAGGTGATGTGCGATCATTCTTTCTGAACGGAGGAACGACACTGGAAATTTCCCACTGCTCTAGAGTGATACAGTTATTAAGGCAGAATTGAAAGAAAAATGAAAGCTAGTGCAAAAGATGGAAGCCGCCACATTTGAGAAGCATATAAGTAACATATTCATGACAAGGAGAGGCATAGCTGCACTTATTCTTGAGGTGGCATCGCAGCATTGCGGATGCGAATTTCACAGATGTTATAGAATTTGACGTCAAAGTTGGTAAAGAAGATAAATTTGGAGACTGCTGAATCGAATTATGACCTGTGATAATAGTAACAGTCTGAAGGCGGTGAACTGGCAGAAAGGTTAGAATACCTAATGAAATGCTTAACGGTATTTCATCTGTCTTTACTTTCTGAGTTCAAATTCCGCCTAGGCTGACTGTGCATTTCATTCTTTCGGAGTCTATAAATTAAGTATTAGTTGGGTACTGAGGTCGATCTAATCGACTGGCCCCCTCCTCACAAAGAATTTCGTGTCTTTTTCCTAAATAGGAAACAATAGTAGTAGCTTGTTGTGGTGGTGACTCGCACATTACTATTGTAGGTTTGGGTGGAATTAGGTCAGATAGTGAAACCAAAGGATATGCTATTTGCTACTGACTGGTTGGTGAGTTGAGCTTTGAACTTTTGTCAGACTCGTATAATTTCTAATGTGTCAGTACTTTAGATATCCGACGACAACTGAGATAAATTTCACTTTATATTAAGAAAATTCAAAACGATATGCGCCATTCTTCTTACTTTTGTATTATTATTTTTTTCTCTTTCTTATGAATAACAACATTTACTATGAATATTAGAATGCGTCTGATGTGTCATATACAGAAATTGCAATATGGACAGAAGAATAATCTCCCTGAAGATATCAGTAGTTAAGATATAGTTAACAATTACAAAGAATCCAGACTGCAAGAAATCCTACATTAACTTTCTTAAGATTTAGACAATATTCAACATTGTAAACTATATTTAATGTTCATAAACGTTTCCCTTTAGATCAAAATACTTTGGAGAACAAAGACCATTACTAAAACATTAAATTATATATTTTCTTCACAATGGAAAATGTGAAGTGTGTGTTTTCTTTTTATATATTTATTTCAAGGAGTAATATATATTATTTAATTACATCAATATGATAGCTTTCGGCCACCCATACGCAGATAAACATAGAAACACACAGACGCATGTATATATATATGTATGTGCGTATATATATATATATGTGTGTGTGTGTGTGTGTGTGTGTGTGTGTGTGTATGTATGTATATATATATATATATATATATATATATATATATATATATAAACAAATAGTAAATGAGTATATGCATATATACGTACAGGTATGTGCATACCGACATCCACCTGTATGTATAGGTACATATCTGGGTACAGGA
>NC_068983.1:126418248-126419336 GCF_001194135.2 Octopus bimaculoides | reverse complement strand
CAGCTACCCCCGTTTTAACACCGGCGTTTCGAAGAGATGGGTAGGACGCATCGTTAAAACGGCTCTTCCCATGGACCGCAAATTAAATTTGTATACACAAATTAAACCTTGCCATGGAGGAATGTAGTGGCGGACAAAAAACAAGACAGGAAAACAAACAGAAAAGGCTATACGGCCAGACGGGAAAAATTATGTGTGTAAGAACGCTGAGAGCCACGAACTTGAAAGTGGGGACGAAGTAAGTTCCCGTGTTTGATCGGCGATAGCCAAGGAAGAAAAGGATTATTGACCGGAAGCATGTGACCATGCCGGTGTAAGGGGAAGAGAGAGAGTGGTAGAGGGAGAAACAAAGGGAGGAAGTAGAAGAATAGGTGAGCAACGAGAGGATAAGAGGAAGAGAGGAAGTACTAGGGGGGAAAAAGAGATACGTAGTAGTAACAGAGGAAGAACGAGAGGGGTAAAGAGAGATATGTAGTAGTAAACAGAGGAAGAACGAGAGGGGGACAAAATGATAGAGGAAGAGAACGAGAAAGAGAAAGAGATAGAGTAGCGTCGGAAAATATAATTGCGATAACTACTTACAAATTGGTGACGCTGTGTTCGGTCATGTAAATGTAAATATTATATAAATATATGCATATATACATGCATATATGCACATACCTACATATATATGTATATATACATGCACATATGGGTACAGGAATAATAAAAACGTAGACACAAGGAGAAACGAAAACATAAAAGAAACAAAACATAGAAAACGAATTTTTTCCAACAACGAAAACAAAACAGAGAAACGAGTCAGTCAACATAAAGAGCCTTCCCTTTCATCAGTTGTCCCCTGTTTCATATACTCCGCGTTTTGAAGGTAAGGACAAGACGCGACTTCATTAAAACAGTCCTTCCCGCAAAGCAAATTAAATAAAATTTGGGATTTTTTGCGGAGGTTGAAAGTGGTAACAAAAACAGAACAGTGAGAACAAGACAATAAAAGCAAACGGTTAGTGCTGTCAAGCCAAAACGATATCGTTCATAACTTTGAGGTATCAGCACATTTAAGATGTCTGCATGAGAAAAAGAAAATG
>NC_068983.1:126416802-126418095 GCF_001194135.2 Octopus bimaculoides | reverse complement strand
ATAACTTTGAGGTATCAGCACATTTAAGATGTCTGCATGAGAAAAAGAAAATGCAACTCCAAAGAAAAAGTTATCTATATGCACACGGCTGGAATGTGTGTGTGTGAATTTCATCTTATAGTTTCTTGTATTGTGCAAGGGTCACTATGCCAATAATAATAAACTCATGCACTGGTACAATTTCACTTTTTTATTGTTAGTCAATCGGTGAGTTAGCAACAAAACGATCGATCGTTTGTTTAATCATCATTCGGTCAAATAATAAGTCAGATGTTTCTCAAAGTCCTTTCATTGCTCTTTGCGACTTCATCAATTCTATGCCATCTCTCAAGAGACAATTCAGCCAAACGAAGACGCGCACGCGAGTGTACATGCCAACACACAAACACGCATGCATGTGCACAAGCACACACTCTATCTTTCTCTCCCTTCCGTTGTCACATAAGTAACTCCATAAGCTATCACAAATCTTTATGGAATAATAGGCACATTAGAAGAAGATCTGTAGTGGTGTGGGCAAGTCACCAAGGAGATGGCGGAAGCTGACGTACACCCCACCCCACACACGTTTAGAAGTAGATGCGCACGTGCGTTCACAATCACGCACAAGTACACACTCATACAAATTCGCACGCACAAATACTCTCATATTAACTAATGAATTGGTTAACAATAAAAATGTAATTTAACCAGACAACTCATATCTCACTTGATTGCGACTTACTTTTAGGTGTTTTTTTCATTTTTTTTTTTTTACATCAGGCGCATAGAGAATATATTCTTTTACAACTACAAGCCCCAGCCGACTCACGAACTAACAACAGACATACCATGTGTATGTGTGTTCGATTTTGTTTATATATGCGGAGCTGCTTGTAAGTCATATTTTAATCTCTTCCGTGGTATGAAATGCTGGACATGTTCTATGTCAACTGCCTCCACTTACCCCCCACTACCTCCGTAAACTTACAAGTACATACGCCAACATACACCTCTACCACTTCATATTGTAAACACGCTGAACTTTGACTATAAACATCCCTCTACTGAACAAACATATATTAGTTGATAAGATTCTTCCCTTCTCTTACTTTCTTACTGCTCTCTCTATGTATACACACACACACACACACACACACACACACACACACACATATATATATATATATATATATATATATATAGAGAGAGAGAGAGAGAGAGAGAGTGAGAGAGAGAGAGAGAGTTATTAATATTTCTAAGTCTCTCTAAAGGAGACTACGGCAGCGGTACTGGAAATTGATAGTTATCGCC
>NC_068983.1:126414871-126415901 GCF_001194135.2 Octopus bimaculoides | reverse complement strand
ATATATGCATATATATATGCATATATATATATATATGCATATATGGGTACAGGATGTCACAAAACGTAAACAACATGAAATACGTAGATAAACTTGGGTATGCAAACAACGAGAGAAATAAATGGCAAACAAGAGAAGTAACGTAAGGAACAACACTTGATCAGTTGACTACTGTCCATCTACTCTTCATCTCGGGCCATTAACCACAATACGAGTCTTCGAAAGGCAGTTGCTACCGCGAACCAACATAAAATTTGGGATTTGCAGAGGGTTAAAGGTTGTAACAAAAACAGGACAGCAGAGACATTCAACAAACCAAACAAAACAAACATGAAGAGTCGTTAGGCCAGGAGACGTAACGTAGCGAACGCTGGAGGAATATTGTCTTTGACAAGAGAAAAGATAGAAGAAATGACCGATAAGGCTACGTCAGGTCTGTAAGACAGACTGAAGGAAAAGAAGGATGATCATGTGAGGTAAATAAAGATGGACGATGGTCACGGGTGAGCAACGAGAGAGATTAAAGGAGAACGAGAGAGAGAGAGAGAGAAAAACAGACGGACAGACAGACAGACAGATAGAAACGACGAAGGGGAGAAAAAAGAATTAGAGAAAGGTTGAGAGAGAAAAAAACGAAACGAGAGAGAAGGGAAGCAAAAGGAAGTAAAAAGAACAGAGAAAAACGAAAGGGGGGGCGTGTTTGTTTTCCTTTGGTTTGTTGTATGTCTCCACTTTGACCCTTTACAAATCCCAAATTTCATTTTGGTTCGCTGGTGGAACTGCTTTTCGAAACCTCATGTTGTCGTTAATTCCTCGAAAGGAAGAGTACATGGACAGCCGACAACTGATGAAGAGTTGTTCTTTATGTTAGTTGTCTTGTTTTCCATTTGTTTCTCTCGTTGTTTGCATACCCAAGTTTGTCTACGTATTTCATGTTGTTTACGTTTTGAAATTCCTGTATCCACATATTCACACACACACACACACACACACACACGTACACACACACACACACACACACACACACACA
>NC_068983.1:126410646-126414812 GCF_001194135.2 Octopus bimaculoides | reverse complement strand
ATATAATACCACTCACCAACTAATTTCTATGATTCGGCCCAAAAAGCGCTTTGAATTCCACTATTCAAAAACCGTACTTAAATTCCTCACTCTAGCTTGCTCTTTTCATATACTGTTTCATTCTCCCTCTTGAACCCAAATATACACCTACCCTATTCCCTCAAAATTATCTCTTCTTCAAATACCAATCCCCTTACTAATTTTGTGATTCAGCGCCATTGTTTAGTACCAGTCAATTAACCTGGCTTACATTCCTCCTTCCTGTCAATCCCTTATATTTTTATTCTTTCTTTTTGCTTTAATAATTATTTTTCACTACATTTATATACTCCTCTTCCATGCGTCAATATGTACATCCTTGCGACAATGTACACTTTAATGTATCAATATATCCTGGGCATGAAGTGTACCCGGCTGTGTACACCTCGCTTGGACCTTTACCACTTCTGCGGTTCCGCCCGCTATGAAACATATGTAGCCTTATTTCATTCCGTAACTCGTGTATTCTTATTCGCACATCCGGCAACCCTGTTTGCCCACGGTGGAATATAAAAAGAACCTCTTTTCAGCTTATTGTTCTTCGATAGGAAAGAAATCTACCACCTTCCATCTCAATAAACCACTATATATATATATATATATATATATATACAGAGTGGAGAGAGAGGCTGGGCAAAATAATGGAGACATTAAAATTTAAAACAAATTCATTTTAATGCGGGGTACGTCTACCTTTGGCAGCAATCACAGCTGGACTAGTACAAAGTTTGAATTCTTTCCAAAGGAATTTTTGTCCAATCTTCAGCGAAAATAATCTCCAGTTTTGTAGTGACAATGGTGGAGGAAATGTTCAATAATATTGAGATCTGGAGACTGTGGTGGCCAGATAAGATGATCAACCTCACTAGAATATTATTCATGTCATTCAGTAACAACTTTAGCTGTGTGAATTGATGCATTATCGTTTTACCATCTAGAAACAGTTCCACAACCATAGAATGATTTTGATCAGATAAAATGCTTAAATAGTCTTCACTATTTATTCTCCCATGAAGGGAAACCATTGGGCCAGTGGATGTCCAAGATATAGAACATCATCACAGATAATCACAGATCCTCCTCCATATTTAAGATTTGGAAGAATGCAGTCTGGGTCAAATGTCTCTTTTGACCGTCTCCACACGTATACTTGGCCGGTGGTCGGAAATGAGGTAAAGTATGACTCGTCCGAGAAAATAACATTCTTCCACTGCTCTAGGGACTAATTCTGTGGGTGTTTACTCCACTCTAGTCACTCCGCAACGTTTGTTTCGAATGTAGTGTTTTTTTACTGCAGCCCTCCCGTGAAATCCGGCTTTGTGCAGCTCTCGGGAAACAGTTTTTGTAGAAACTGGGTTCTTGGGGTGATAATTAAGCGCTGTAGTAATTTTGGGAACTGTACTTTTGTGATTTTTTCTAACAATTCGTGTAAGAGTCCGACGGACCTCATCTAAGAGATTTCGTTTTCTTCCGGAATTCTGTTTCGACAAGGAGGCTTTTCCCTCTTTCGCATAGTGTGTCGTTACTTTCGAGACAGTACTTCTTGACACACCAAACATTTCGAGCACCAACAATTTGACTTCTTTGAAAGTCAAATAGATCTGTCATTTTAATGAATTTGAATTATCTTTTTCTGATGATATCTAAAAAGTAACAATTTTAGCAAAACATATTAAGCAACACTAATGCTAGGTGTTTCCATTATTTTGTCCAAACCCTGTATATACTTATACATAATGTTTACGAATATTGATTGGATAAACCGTCCATAAAGGCATTGTCAGTCTATAGTATTAATTGAATAAACAGCTCATAACATATCAAAAAAGCACTAGAATCTGATTTGCTTATATTCGATGTTACTGGTGATATGTTAATGAACAGTAATTTTGGACAATCACCATACCATTATGGAATGTTTATCCAATTAATGTGCATAAACTGACCACGTATTTATCGACATTAATGAACATATAATGTATTATGAACATCATTATGCTGTTTTATTTGAATTAAGGTATTATTGATATGAAAGTTTTATTTCATTGTTTGCAACGTCTCACACATTCGCAAATTTTATGGCCTACGCAAGGAAAATATTGTGATCTATTCATGCTGAAGCGTGTTTGTGTGTCCGACTTGAATGTGGCTCTCGACAAGTGAGCGTGTATCCACCAGTATTTATATCTGTGTCTTTGTGAACATGTACAGGTGTGTTTGTGCGTGTATAAATAGCTTGCATTCCACATTTACATTGTTATTTATGACATCGTTCGTGCGTTTGTACTGGTTTTAGCTTTAGGGTTTTAGGGTTCGGGTTAGGGTTCGGATTTTAGAGTTAGGGTTAGGGTTTTAGGGTCAGGGTTATGATTTTAGGGTTAGAGATAGGGTTTTAGAGTTAGGTTAGGGATAGGGTTTTAGTTTTAGGTTAGGATTTTTTCAGCTACTATTTTCGGAAAGGCATTTTCCCCCTCCCCCTCCAATTTCTTCATTGTTCACATATTTCCGTAACTCTAACCCTACAATACCAACCCTAACCCTAAAACGCTAACCCTAACCTAAAATCCTAACCCTAACTCTAGCTTTAAAACCCTAACCCTAATCCTAAAACCCTAACCCTAACCCTGAAACCCAAACCCTAACTTTAAAACCCTAGCCTTAAAACCTTAACCCTAACCTAACCCTAACACACTGCCCTAACACTAACTTTAAAACCCTAGCCTTAACCCTAAATCCCTAACCCTGACCCTAAAACCCTTACCCTAACTCTAAAACCCTATCCCTAACCCTAACCATAAAACCCTAAAGCTAAAACTAGTACAAACGCACGAACGATGCCATAAATAAGAGTGACAAACGAAATATTTACCGCCGATAGCTTTTGTTGATAAACAACGGCAGTAATTTTATTCAAGGGAAAAGATCCCACAATGGCTTACATTGAGCAGGTGCAACGACTACCAAAATGTAACACTCTTTGTTTATCGACGGCTACGAAAATTTTGGTCTGTTGGCAAACACTTACTATAAATTTAATTGCAGTACTAACAATTATTTTTTTCAAATATAAATCCCTTGAATCAGATTCCAAACTTTCTGCCTTGTGGCATGAGTTAGCTATAGATAGAAGACTAACTCGGCGTTCGATTCCCATGAAACAGCAGCAAAATATAAGGTGTTAAAGTATCGATTCAGTCATTTATGCTTAAACATCTATGGCGTTTATAGGTTTTCAAACAATATTAATCCACCCGATATTACTGTATCTTAAACATATTCAGAACTGTCCCTTTAATAATATTTATTATGATGCAAATTGCTCTAATAGCGTCTCTACTAAAGACAGAAGACCTGCAGCATTGAGGGAAGGGGTAGTCAATTCCATCGATCTCAGGGGTCAACTGGTAATTATTTAATCAACCGAGAAACGGATGAATGGCATTCTCAGTCTCGAGATTTTTTGAAGTCAGAAAGTGAAACAGACGAAATACCGCTAGGTATTTTTATTCAGTACACTAATGATTCGGCCAGTTCATCGATATATACACACTTATATTTTATGAACATAATAATTTCAGAGTTAGGAAATATTTTTGTCTAGATTCATGAAAAAAAAAACATCCTGTCTGTTAATAATTATAGTTAATATGTTTAATACCATACCATATCCATGAAAAAAAACTGAAGCAGAAAAGTATGGTTCATGAAGATAATCAATACAAAACAATTAAATAGAAAATACAAAACCAAAATATCGCAAAATTTTGTGTGGAAAATAAAAATCGTTCGTTGATTTGCCAGTATTGCAAATCTTAGAAAAAAAGTATTAAAGAATATTTTATCAATTTGCAATCATACATATGATGGTGATGGTGATGATGCTGGTGCCGATGGTGATAACGACAACGACGGCAACAACGGTGATGAAGGTGATGATGATGATGATGATGATTAATAGTCTTGTGATTTTATGAAAAATTCAGTAGGTGTGAATATGGCTTTCAAATCAAATATGGAATTCTTGCCTGCAGAATATTAACCACGTTAAATAACCAAGATAATGTGTGTAGGTGTATGTATGTTTATGTGTGGGTGTCTGTGTGCGTGTGATAAATGTCTATATATAT
>NC_068983.1:126407867-126410380 GCF_001194135.2 Octopus bimaculoides | reverse complement strand
ATATATATATATATATAGTAATAGTGAGATATCTCGATTATCATCGGGTAACAGGATAGTCTGTGATGAAATACGTTTAAGAAAAAAAATCGCGTATTCTATTGTATTGAAATATTAAATATTAAGCCATATAAAATACTAGCTGGTATACCCGGCGTTGACCGACTCGGAAATTAATTTCAACTCGAGAAACCAATTTATTTAACTTATTATATATCATTTGAATAAATATTCTGCGATTTTTCGGCCTAAGCACATAAGGTCAGTCCATTTGAGAAATATTCTTAACTATATTTAACAGGTAGATCTTTTTTGTAACTTATGCAATTCAAATCCAGAAACATATTGTATACTTATTTTTTTTTTTCAAATACTGTAGAAGCATGATTTTGACCCTAGTATAAAACTCTAAGCCTAAATCCTAGCAGAAAACTCTAAGCCTAAATCCTAGCAAAAAAAACACTTAACTATGAAACCTCACCATAAGATCTTACCTTCATCCCTTTATCTAAATGTTCATTTGAATCTTATATCTAAAAACCTAATACTGACTCCTAATGGCAAATCCTTAACCCAATCTGTGACCCCATCACTTTATCGCAACCCTCTCATATTTTGTAGAATAGTATGTCCTTTATTTAAAGTAGATTCTCTTAGAAAAGTTTTGATAAAGAAAATTTATTGTAACTTTAAAATTTTTATTTTGAAAAACATTCTTTGCGGGAATTTATCCAGAGAAATTTGCGAAAAGCTAAAAGATATTTAAGAAATAAAGCTGTATGGAGGATTTACCTAAAAGTTTGCTAAAAGTGTTAGAGCAGCAGGTGTTCTAACTTTTACCGTTGCCTGAACGTGAAGAATGGATGTTCTGGCAAGACATGATTAAATATCTCTTCGGAATAGTTGGCTTTCGAGGTGGTCCAGCCTTTTGAGAAAGTCATTGGAACAGTTCTGTTTCTTCGGGATTTAAAATAGAGTATACAATCCTACTAACAATTAAAGACCGACTGCTGGTATCTCTGATTATCCTGGTAAGCGAGAGGAGTTGCGATTAGTAAATATTTGTTTTCTTAATATACACAAACAGACATACAGAGAGAGAGAGAGAGAGAGAGAGAGGCAGACATAGAGAAGGACACACACACAGAAAGAGAGCGCGGTGGCTGGCTTAGTAGTATAAACTGAAGAAATAGATTAAATGGATATAGGTTGAACGTATGAATGGCTATATATGTAGCTCATGTACAACGCTTCAATTTTATATATCGTTGCAATGATGCAAATGTAACATAAGACGAAAAAGGTCCTTTTTTCGAAATTGAAAAAATAGTTTACCATTCCATAGCAAAACGGTTGTACCCCGCTTTGACAATTTTTGATATCATGGCATCTGAAGAAGCTGGAGAAACGATAGTTCGATCAAAATAACCGGTTATTGCAAGGAAATGGAAATATTGGAAAAAACGCAGTTGGTCAAATTTGGACATACGACAGTTTAGCACAATAGCAACGATATATATAATCCGACTGCTCGCAACACTGTCAACTGTTCCAATCTTGTATAACACGCTATATAAAATTAGCGGGGCAACAGATATAGGAATCAAGATGTCCTCTGGTTCAACCCAATTTTCGGTTTGCATGTTTCAATGAAGATCTCTGAAAAAAGTTTTTCCGCTTTGGACAAATATTTTCCTAAATATATCATGCAATTTTTAATCGGCACACCGATAGAATTTCTGAAAGATTCTCAAAATGCCTGCGCGCATATAAATGTACTTTCGCACAATAAGTGGGAAGGAATTTGACTTACTGTTACAATTTACATTTAGGTATGAATGAATTACGTTTATCTTTAATCTCACCATTCTTATAAACATCAAGTAGCTATTTAACTCGCTTTGTAATCGTAATTGCACCAAACAACACGTGTGCATATGCTTACATTTTCGCAAATGCCTACATGGGCGAGTGTGCATGCACCATAAACTTTGTGCGAGAGCATTTATAAATCTATATCTGTTAATACTTTTCTCGCTCTATAGCGTGTTGATTTCTTTTTTGGTATCTCATTTTATATTTGATTTTCTGTATAAATGAAGATATTTCCTTCGTTTTGCTGATTATCGTTATGCGAAATGAGAAGATACATTGCGGAACTGTTATTTTAACGAGTTGTATCTATTTATCACGTGATGAGATACATCTGCACCACCGGATGCTTCTGAACCAGTTGTCATGAGGGATCGATGCTAGATGTGTCGAAACAATTGTCGTGATTAATACTAAAAATTCTCGTAAATTCCATCTTCTTTTAGTTTCTATACGCAAACACACACAAACACACGCACACACATATATATGTTATTAATAATAGTATGACAACAAAAGAATGAATGAGGCCTCGATATTATGTAAATAGAGGAATTCATCTCTCTCTATATATATATAGATAATATAGATAATTCCTCTATTAACAACTTAATGATTGTCCTATCATATATATATATATA
>NC_068983.1:126403709-126406981 GCF_001194135.2 Octopus bimaculoides | reverse complement strand
ATATATATATATATATACCGGAGTAAGCACGTATATATGCAACAAGGCGGAAAAAAGAGTACTCAAATACCAGAGGTAGAGTAATATGCTATATTTAAAAACAGCAGACATATAACAAAAGACGGTTACTCGGAGTTTCACGTTCCCGTTTATCGGACAAACAAAACTGCCCACTCTCTCTTTTGATGATTTCATTTCAAGATTTAGTCTTTTACTCGTTTACACCTTTACTTGTTTCAGGCATCTGACTGTGGCCATGCTGGAGCAAATCAACCACAGGACGTATTCTTGTAAGCCTAGTACTTGTTCTATCGGACTCTTTTGCCGAACCGCTAAGTCATGGTGACGTAAACACACCAGCATCAGTAGTCAAGTAATGTTAGAGGCACAAACACAGACGCACAAACATACACACACACATATATATATATATGCATATATACGACGGGCTTCTTTCAGTTTCCGTCTACCAAATCCACTCACAAGTCTTTGCTCGGCCCTAGGCTATAGTAGAAGACACTTGCCCAAGATGCCCCGCCGTGAAACTGAACCCGGAAGCATGAGGATCGTAAGCAAGCTACTTACCACACAGCCGTTGCAAACAAACACGATAAATCACTGAAATAAATACTTCCTAAGTTCACATATTTAGCCATTCCCTACAAAAGCTTTTATTTATTTATTTCGTGTTTATTTCATTCAGTTTTCGCAATATTCTCCCTCACCCTCGCTGTTTAACACACACACGAGTGTGTCACACACACATATGTGTTTTTGTAAGTACCATTGCATACATTTATGCATATGTGTGTATTTGTGCGCGTGTGTGTGTGAGAAAGAGAGAAAGAGAGAGAGAGAGAGAGTGGGTCAGTCAAGGGGTGTGTTGTCATGTATACGCTCATCTGTAAATACATGTGCATACATGTGCATACATCTGTTTTGTATGTGTGTGTGTGTGAGAGAGAGAGAGAGAGGGGGGGTTCTATGTAGCATTCACTCTCTCTCTCTGTCTCTCATACGCACACACAATGATGTATGCGTATTTATTTATGTATTTATATATTACCACATAATACTTCACTCTCTCTCTCTCTCCCTCTCTCACATACACACACAGATGTCCATTTCATGTGATGCTTGATACTGTGTGTGAGTGTGTGGAGGTTGGGTGTGCGCGTGGGGCGTTCCACATTCGATATTTATTTCAATTACTCTTGTGAAGATATACACGTAACTCATTTTTGCATTTAATCCCCATTTTAATTGTCTAAAAATTTCGGAACACAATGTTCTCACTCTGCAAGAGGAGTTGTGGATCGATGTAGATGGTCAGTATTCTACAATGAAGTAAAGTTGTGTACAGGTAACCAGAGTCAATGTTGCATTGTGCAACGTTTTTTTTTAATTCTGTCAAATATACTTGCAAATATATAAAAACAAAGGTATCGATGCTGCAACATACACTCTTATGCAGAATTGCAATCAGCTGAGAGATAAAAATGACGAAGATGTACAGTAAGACAGAGAAAAATACATTTGTAGCAATGAGGCTTTTGGCACATCATCAATTTCCCCGTTTGTGAGAGGCACCCATCCATCATTCATCTGAGTGTCCATTTAGAGAATGACCACCGGGCTATTTTACAAAGCAAACAACCTTGCAACAAGAGCTTTCTTCAAAAGAAATTACCCTTACTGCCTTTTTTTAAGTTGTGTCAAGTAGATGAAAATGCAAGATACCTCTTTTGCCCACACTTGCCCTAGTATTACAACTGGAGAAACAATAAATGGCACAAGAACAAATCTGGGGCTGATGTTCTTGCAACAGTGTACAGTGACCCCCTCCCAAACAAGCAGAATTAAACTACTTACGCCTCCTTTCGCATGAAGTACGTGGTTCTAAATCATTCCAAGATTCGAGGAAGGTAGATGGTCGTGTGTGTGAAACTTATAGGGAAGCATGCTGTCAACAAGATTTTTCTTTTAGAAAATGATGAACATTGGGACCTTGTATTGACTGAAGCATCAGAATTAGATTCTCCAAGGAAACTCCGTAACCTCTTCGCAATTATATTCAACAAGTGTCAACTTGGCAGTCTCCTACAGTCTTCAATGAAACGTCGTGTGGACATGGCTGAGGACTTAAAGTATTCATAAACTTGAAACTAAACTTCTTCCAGAAAGCTGTGCATGTGATAAGACTTTTTTATTACTTCCGCCTTAGTGAAAGCGGCCTTAGCAAGTGTGGAGGTATTGTTTGCAGCCGCGTTTGTAACTGGGACAAATTGATTAGATTTCGAGATCGATCCACCTGACGCGTTTCCATTCGTCCTTTATGGCAGCTGAAGTGCACTAAGTTGTTACGATAGCGGCAGTTGAATGCAGATCAGGGGTCAGGCTGTTATGCTTAAAAGGACGTACACGAAAAGAGACTTTCGATGTGATGAAATAAATTTATGCTGACGATACACCATCATATGACGTAGTGATGCACTAGCATCGCCAGTTCAAATGCGGTCGGACATCGGTGGAAAATGCTCCTATTCCTGAACGACCACATTCCATCATTGATGATACATCATCATTTAAAAGAAACAAGATGATGACAAATATCCATCTTATATAAATAATGTAAATAATGAACACCCTATATGTTTGTCTTTTTGTATATATTAAGGATAAGTATGTAACTACGAGGTTTGATCAATATGTATCCAGGCTGTTGCCATATTAACGAAGCTGAAGCAGGCACAGTAAAGCCGCTTAGCAAAGATTGACCATGAGCACTGTGGTTAACGAGCATTAGATTTTAACGTTCTAGCACACTTCTGCTGTTTACAGTAGAGCTTAGATGAAGTATATGTAACGCGTGATCGTCGCATTGACCTTGATAAAGAAAGATGTCATGGCGATACCTCTCTCTCTCTCTCTCTCTCTCTCTCTCTTTCTCATATATATATATATATATATATATATATATATATGCAGCACTAAATAAGGCAGGATATAAAGAAAGGGTCTCCTACATTGAAAATGGTAGCAAAGGAATTGAAACAACTGACAACAACAACAACAATAATAATAATAATAATAATAATAATAATAATAATAATAATAATAATAATAATAATAATAATAATAATAATAGGAATAAACACAAAGTAAATAAACTAAATAAATCAAAGTACCCTCATAAAAACAACATAGGTAACTTAAAATTCTTTAAAAACAACATTAATAACCATGAGGATAGTAATAAGGATAATAAAATC
>NC_068983.1:126400091-126401911 GCF_001194135.2 Octopus bimaculoides | reverse complement strand
AATTATTTCATGAGTGATACTTATAACATGGACCTACTGGTAATACGGTAATATTGTTTAGTCGTATTTTCTGTGACTAAACCACCACCCCCACTAGTCTTACCTGCGAGGATAGTTGGTAGAAACCCAGAAGGACACATACGAAGGCCTGTAAAAAAAAGAAAAACATTGATCCTACTGTAGGGTCTAAGTCTTTGTAGCAATAGCACGGAGCCTCAGAAATTAAAGTTTGGTGTCCGGTGGGCTGGTGGGCCACTGGGTGTAAGGTATATTCCAATATCTTGTAAATGAGTACTCATTTCTCGAATATGTCTGTAGATTGGAGAAGTTCTATGAGGTGCTATGCAAGTCTTTTTAGGCCCCAAATTTTGGCTTCCACAATCATTGGCGAAGCGATTTTACGATGCCCAGTTGTGTAGGGGGGCATCGTAATGAACACAGAAGCAGCCGATGGAAATCTGGGCGAATCCGGTTACGGGTAAAACAACCTCATGCTCGGATATTGCGGCATTTTGCATGGGTATAACTATGCACCCACGTATATGTGTAAACATGCAAAAGTGTTTCTAATATGTACTTGTGTGTGTGTGTGTTTGTGTGTGTATGTGTGTGTGTGTGTGTGTGTGTGTGTGTGTGTTTATGTAGTCGATTATATTTTTATCTGTATTTAATTGTTCTGAAATATAGTGTTTTTACACGAACATACTTGATTGCATACGTACTAAATGCTTATAACATTGTTTTAGTGCACTATTTGGTTTTATTTCCTATCTTGTAAGTTCTTCCTTGGCTTTCATACGGACCTTTTGTGCGTAGTTTATAGACATTTCTTCATAATTTTGTGTCCTGTTCCACGTTAGAAGGTGTTGCCAATTCTTTTATCAAGACGGTATAATTAGTGTGAAAGCTCATTATGCATTTCTTGATTCGAATTATTCTAAATTAATCTAGTTTTCATTAAGACTACATATATTATTCATGATTTTTCTAGCAGCATTGAATAATTCAATAATTTTTATTAGAAAGCAGGATTATAAAATATTTATAGGCTTCTGTATGCCATTTTTCAACTTGTATTTCCCCCCAAATCATAATCTTCAACGAGTTTCTTATGCAGAATCTAAAAAAAAAATATTACTTATTATTTATCTATAGATTGCATTGTGCTGAATGATTTACATTGCTTTTCCATTATTTAAGCTTTCTTCATGTTTCATTACAACATACAGAGAAAAAAAAAAACAGAAACCAAACAAAATGGTACGAATTCAGGGTGTATTCTTCAGTGCAAATATTGTGTCCGACTGCTTTATTACACTCACTATCAGTGCTCAATACAACAACTGCAACCTAGGTGTCGTCCTTCTCTTCCCAGTTAGGATGTACGCGATCCTGAGTTCAGGCTTCATACTTACAAGGAAAGCACCTTGTAAGTATGAATTTAAGTTAGAGATCCAGCATAGGGATCCAGGTATTTACTTTACATAAATAAAGAACACAATTATATTAAGGTTTGCTACAGCCGCTTCAGAGCTGTTTTGTTGTTAAAAAATTAGATTACAGCATGGAAAATAAAAGCAGTTTTCTTAAAGTGTCTATGTATGTATACATATATGTGGCTGTGTGGAGGCGCAGATGTTGGTGTGTAGTTACAAGCTTGCTTCCGAACCGCATGGTTCCAGGTTCAGTCCCGCTGCGTGGCACCTTTGGCAAATGTCTTCTACTATAGCTTCTCGGGTTAATCAAAGCTTTGTTAGTGGATTTAGTAGACGGAGTCTGGGAGAAGCCTGTGATGTATATGTATATACATACATATACAT
>NC_068983.1:126396529-126399673 GCF_001194135.2 Octopus bimaculoides | reverse complement strand
TGTGTGTGTGTGTGTGTGTGTGTGTGTGTGTGTGTGTGTGTTCGCGTGTGTTTCAGTGTTTACCTACACCATCGCTTGCCAACTGATATTGGTATGATTAAGTCCGCGTAATTTAGAGGTTCGGAAGAAGAGGTCAATAAAATACGCAACAGGCTTACAAAGAATAAGTCCAGGGATCGATTTCTTCAACTAAAAGGAGTTGCTCCAGCATGGCCATAGTGAAATGATTGAAACAAGTAACAGAATAAAAGAGTATATATACGAGTGATTGTGTAATAAATAATATATTACTCAAAGAAATTCCAACTTTGTTTTTCACGGTTTATTTCAGTTTTATAATAATATAATATAATATAATATAATATAATATAATATAAATATAATATAATGAAATGATAGAATATTATATGTCCATTATGATTGATGTAGTGCTTTCGTGTATTTAAACTATGCAATCTTTAGGTTCGTGTAGTTCAATTTACACAATGAATTCAGTTGAACGAGGATAAATAAAGAACGTATTTTTTTTTTAATTTACGTTTTCGATTAAGTTTAAATTAGAAATCTTTCAGATGCTTTGCATTTATGGTTTCGCTGAAGCATTTTTTCGTGAAAATGAAAGTTCATCATATTCTTAAGAATAACGTTAAGGGCAATCAAACTTGTAAGAAGGTATATTAAAATTAATAAAATTGTTGGCAGACATCAATACTTTTGGTTTATGTCTGTTTATATATGTGACTCCAGAAGTTTATCTTTTCCTTTTTCATTCAAATATAAGCATAAATTTCATTTCTTGACTGCCTTCGACATTGCTTTTTCAAATTTTGCTATTCGGTAAATAAAATCTTCCGACAATATGAGTAATTACTTTTATTTTTCAATAAAAATGTTTTAGATTGATGTGAGGGAAGTCTTCCTCAGCAGAGATGTGGAGCTGGTGGATGCAACAAAAAAATTTCAGTTATATACATTAGCCTACCGAAAAAATTCTTCTCTCTGTTAGCTATGTAAACATTTGCATGTTATCTTTGTTACAATTCACGAACTGGCTTCAATGAAGACAAGAGAAATTTCATTGGTCTGGAGTCTACATAACTAATGATTAGCAATTATTCCATAAATAAATTACGATAGATGCCACCATTTCCACAAGACATAGGAAACAACTCTGTAGTATTTGATAGGTTGAGTGATAAATATCACTGGTTCACATTACAGTCCCAAAAATGTTATGAAGGCTTTGAATAATTAACTTTCATGCTAAATTCAAAAGGACGGTTTTCTTATATTACTAAAAGACTATATTCTCTATTTGGATTGTTTCGTGATGATCCGGAAATAGCAAATGACCTTTATTGTAGGTTACTGTAATTAACGACATATTTCCTCAATTGTATTAATACGCTTAGTTTTGGTTCTTTTTGTACGTACGTACGCGTGGTGTGTGTCACACTTACTTAAACGAAGCGATTGGCAAAGCGAGAGAGAGGAGGACAGAGAGGAAGTAAGAGAGGAAGGGAAGAAAGTCAGAAAGAAAGAGAAAGAGTCCAAGAGACATTGAGTGATGACGGCATTCGTTTCGTGTTTTTAAATGTTCCAAGGAGGAAGTAAGAGAGAGAGAGAGAGGGAGAGAGAGTGAGGTAGAAAGAGAAAGACTGAAAAACAGTGAGTGGTAACGGCGTTCGTATTGTGCTTTTAAAGTTGATACTTAGATACATACATTGTTCTATTAAAAGCGGGATACAGGAGAGACACAAAGGAAGTGAAAGAGAACGAGAGAAAGTGAGACTCAGTAGATCCGAAGAAAAGTTATAGATACATAAACACAGCAAACATTGGATGTCACTTTCACTTTTCACTAGCGCACGCGGGAAAAATCAACTCGCAAGTGGCTGAGTACTCCACAGACATGCATATCATTAATGCAGCTCTCAAGGAGATTCAGCCTCACACAGAATATGACAAGGTTGACCCCTTTGAATTACAGCTACAACTCATTTTGGCCAGCCGAGTGGGCTGGACCAAGATAAATCTTCAAATGGTTGGAAGAAGACGAACAAGATTCTATACAGGGGCAGGAAAATGTTTTTAGTCGTTAGGGTCAAAATGAGGTGTTAATCCAGTCCTAAGAGTGACATTTGTGGATTTCAAGATCTGGAGGCAAATCCCCCAGATAAACACCGATGCGCAGGCTGTTGTTATCGAACTGAGCGTGAGTCGAAGGTGAATACACAATGGAATAGCAATTATTTCGCCTTAGCTTTCACTACTTGTACTAAATACATATTTTTTGCCTTACAATAAGGAACATTTCCTTTTCTTTAACTTACAAATTGGCACTACGTCGGCTACGACGATGAGGTTCCTGTTTATCTGATCAACGAACAGTCTGCTCGTAAAATTAATGCGCACGTGGCTGAGTACTTCAGAGTCATGCATACCATAAGGTTCTTCTCAGAGAGATTTAGTCTCACACAGAATGTGACAAGTCTCGACCCTTTCAATAACAGTTAAAACTCATTTTTGCCAACTGAGTGGACTGCAGCAAGGTGAAGTAGTACACCTTGCTCAAAAATACAGCGCATCGTTGAGAATCGTACTGGTGACTTGGCCGAATACACCTAAGAACCCGAGGCACGCACCTTAACTCTCTTAACCGTAGAGAAAAGGAGTGAAGCGATAGAGACAGAGAAAGGAAAGCCTCTGTCATTTACAATGACAATTAGATCGATCTTTTTTTCTAGTTTCTTTACTTATAACAATGAAGAAGAGAGAAAGATATTTAGTAATGAATAGAGGGAAAATCTTTCAGGTGTTTACGTTTTTATTCTACGTGATCTAGAACGAACGATTGTTACTTCTCTCTTCTTTCCTTCACCTCCTATGCATACTCGCCTTCTTTCATAGTTCTTCATGCATTTTAGTTGCTGGGGGAGCCCATGTTTTGTTTCAGGCACTTTTACCGTTTTCTCTACAAACTACAAACCAGCCCCCACACTGCCTTCATTTTACTTTCATACAGAAACTAATGCAAATTTCGAACGGGGAACAGTTGTGAAAAGAGCCAAGAAAAATGAGTAATACCCGCTACAAAATGGCTAGTGGGGAAACGTTCCCTACATATGGCTACATGAAATTCAA
>NC_068983.1:126391591-126396144 GCF_001194135.2 Octopus bimaculoides | reverse complement strand
TATGTGTGTGTGTGTGTGTGTGTACATATTTGTGTGTCTGTGTTTGTCTCCCCAGCTTCGCTTGACGACCGATGCTGGTGTGTTTGCCTCCCCGTAACTAGGCAGTTCGGCAAAAAGAGACCGATAGAATAAGCACTGGGCTTACAAAGAATAAGTCCTAGGGTCGAGTTGCTCGACTAAAGGCGGTGCCCCAGCATGGCCGCAGTCAAATGACTGAAACAAGTAAAAGACCAAAGAGTATATGCACATATATGTATGTGTGTGCGTGCGTGTGTATGTGTGTGTTTGTGTCTGCCTTTGTCACCCCAACACAATTGTTTGACAACCGATGCTGGCGTGTTCGCGTCCTGTATCTCAGCCGTTCGGCAGAATAGACTGATAGAATAAGCGCCAGGCCTACAGGGAATAAAGCCAGGGGTCAATTTATTCGACTAAAGGGCGGTGCTCCACCATAGCTTCCGTCAAATGACTGATAGAAGTAAAAGAATACCAGAATAACGTTCCGCACCACTAAACCAAGAAGGTTCTTTGAATATGTACGATGTATACTAAGGCTAAATAGTAATTTTGTTTACGTTTGCATAACGGAGATATGGTGGTTGGATTATATAGTTATCGGTTTTTACTTCTTTCTATATTCTGTAACTGTCACAATATAGAAACATTTCTCATGGCACCAGTACACAATTTACAGATGCTAGCATTTTTTATTTTTTCGGTGAATTTTTTCATGCGTCCAGCTAGTTCTTGAGTTAAAAGGAATGCTACATTCGAACGGAGAACTGATGCATATGTAACTTTTTATCTCAGCTAATATACGTAATCATTCTGCAAGAAGAACAGAATCAGGAGGCGATATGCATATTAATCACAGTGCAGACAGTTGGGAGAAAATGAGAAAGCAGTTCCTTAGATATAAATGGAGACACGTTATGTAATATAAACTTTGTCTAAAAACAAGAAGTCTACTACTAAATAAAATATTTCATTCACAAATTGTCATTAATATTTATTATTCGTTTTCGGTAGATATATATTTCATGTACAATGAGTATTGAAATCAATAGAATATAAGTTTGAATTTAGTTTTTGTTGTAGGAAAAATAAGAGTAATTTAGTTTGTAATAATAATACATTTCAGATATAAATTACACAATTTATTCTTCTCGGAGGTCAGAAGGAATATCATTCGAAATTTTTAAATCGAAATTAGTTATTCATGACGAAAACACTACATTTTTCTTCTAGAGTTTTGCGTATTACGTTTTCGTACGTTCGTACATAAATCAATTTTTAATATTTATAAGTAAAAGCATATGAAATAACACATGGCTTGTGTTTTCTTTTCAAACATTCCACTGTAATTCAGATTTTGTTTGAATCTCGATTTATTCATCTCTAAAGAGTTTATTCATTTTTCGCTGGCTGAAATAACTTTTGGTCCGCTTTCTATTTTTGGAATCTCTAATAAATAATCGACAGCCCATTAATAAAGAAATGAACAGTGCACTAACTTATTGCAAATCTCCAATTTTACGACCAACTTTTAAATTAAGTTGTTAGATAGATTACCCATCACCATCACCACCATATACATACCATCTATTAGTAAGACCAACTAGATTTATCACAAAGAAGAAATAGAGAACAGAGACCAGTATTTTGACAGTATTTTGAAATAATTATGTTTTGCTAAATTCAATTTCGTCCGTATACAAAACGTCAGTTTTTTTCTATCCGTCCAACCGTCCAAACATCCATCCCTCCGTCCGTCCATCTATTCAGCCATCCTTATTATCTATCTACTATTTCAGAAAATTTTGTTCGAGTAGAATCTTCAGGTATTCCCTCCATAAAGTTTTATCATCATCTTACAACTTTCAGACAGCTTTTGGTTACATTACAAAGGGTGTCTAACTGAGAGTATGCATGTTATCCAACCATCAGGTTTGCAGTCTAATACTAGGTCTTCTACAGTTCGGCTCGGCTTAAAAAAGGCTGTCCAGTGATTCCTTCCTGCAACATTCCAATCTAATATCCGTATTATTGGATCTGTGATTTCTCAAATTAGTGAAGTACAGAGTGTCCACAAGGTATGGGTACATGGAGTAAATAAAATCATAATATAAACAATTAAATATAAGAAATAACAATTTCTTACAGTATGTGTTAATCCCCATGTGGGTACATGGAGTAAATAAAAACATAACATAAACAATAAAATATAAGAAATAATGATTTCTTAAAGTATGTGTTAATCCCCTTGTACCCAGATTTTGTGGACACCCTGTAGAGACTCGACAGGAAGAGAAATCTTGATCTACTAATAACGCATCCTGCTAAAGATGTTACACCAAAGATACTGCTTAGAAACATTGTTTCAGACTCTTGTATTCGCAATCATACTCTCTTGTTTGATACACAACATTCATGACCATTGGCGAGGAGAGGTGCGAAAACCAAATTGAAGATAGAAATTTACCAACCTCTCGTGGAATCCTGGAGCTGGAGTATTACTCTTCCAGCAACTGCAGTTCTAGCGTCCTATTCAGCACGATTGTTTTAACAGGGGGTGGACGTTGAGAACAAAATTAAAGTGTGAAAACCAGTATGTCGGTACAAAAGTGGGAGTGCTTCCTAGTGATCGGGTATGAAACAGTCTGTCATTTATCATGGTCAGGAAATAGAATGTTTTCGATCTTCAAGATGTAAATTAAATGTATATAAGGAATTTCTAATGTAGATAACGCGTTTAAAAACATTTATACATTTCAAATAATTTGCCAACTAATCTTGTATATAAATATGTTAACTATTAAGAGAGTCAATGTGCTACAAGCAAACACATAGTTGCATTATTTCTAATCATTATATAAGTTACTATTAGATGTCGTACATCATACATTAGACACACATTTACTATTCAAATGAAGTATTTATATCAGTATTTGGAAGACATAACCCGGCATAGTTGTTGAGGAATGAACAGTACTTTCATATGGCATGGTAAATATTCTAATAATTTCATGATTCAAGCACTACAAAAATATCATTAATATTTCGTCCATAAAAAAGATTCATGTCTTCCTTCGCAACAGGATTGCGAAATACTTTTCTATATTTCATATGTTTAATGTTTTGTATAACTAGATCTTTTACATGAAAGCATATATATATATATATGTGTGTGTAGATATAGATATTCCTTAATAGCTAGTAACCCAGGTACCTAAGCTCGATAATCATTGGTAGTTGTTACTCATGTACATGCAATTACACATACATATGAAGACTGATCAATATGTATCAGGAATGTTGCCATGTTAATGAAGCTACAGCAACCAGAGTAAAATCGCTTACCAATGATTGACCTTCACATCTAGTGTGCACGCGCACTAA
This sequence comes from Octopus bimaculoides, assembly GCF_001194135.2. NCBI lineage: Eukaryota > Metazoa > Mollusca > Cephalopoda > Octopoda > Octopodidae > Octopus > Octopus bimaculoides. The sequence continues at coordinate 126,392,745 of NC_068983.1, read as the reverse complement.
CATTTAACGTCCTAGCTTACTCCTCTGTTTACAGCACTGCATCAAAGGAAGCTGTATAGCGTATGATTTTCGCATTAACCACGGCAGAGAAAGTTGTCATGGCGATACCTGCTCAGAGGCCTACGTAAAGTCTCAGAAAGTGTATGAAAATGATTGTATGAGCCGCACAAAAGTTTACGAGTAGTTCATACGTTACCAAGGTGGCCACAAAAGTGTCGATTTTGACGAACATTCTGGGAGACTTGAAACCAAAGGAACTGAGAAAAAACATCGCGTATGTGTGTGCAGCTCTGAGGGGAAATCGTCGAATCACCAACCGTTAGTCATCAGAGGATGTGCAGATTAGTTACGGTTCAGTTCAGTGAATTATCACTGAAGATTTGAGTATGAGATGCGTGTCTGCCAAGCTTGTGCCAAAACTGATTTCAGCTGACCAAAAGGCACTCGGGTTTCAGTCACACTACGTCTCTGAGATTGTATAGAGAACGATGAAAACTTATTGAAAACTTTGAGAGGGCCTCTAAGCAGGTATCGCAAAGCTTTTGGCAACATTTTATGCAGATCCTCTCCTCATCTTTCTATGTGATGGTTAATGCAACGATCACACGCTACACGCGTTTATTCCAAGAAAGGCTGTAAACAGCAGAAGTTAGCTAGAGCGTTAGAATTTAGTGCACATACAGAGCAGAGATCATCGTCAGTCTGCGCCTAGCGGCTTTACTCTGCGTGATTTAAATTTGTTACCATAGCAACCTTTCGGATACTTATTGAACAAACCATATATGTTCTTAAATAATTTTGAATTATATCTTAATTGAATTCTGTTATTGGACACCGCATATTTTATTTATCTGTCTGAGAAATGGTTACATATATAGTTCTATATTTAAGAGATGAGGAATTATTAACATTATTTACATTTTTTACATTTGACGGATATTTGTCCTCATCTTGTTTGTTGTTAGCACAACGTTTCGGCTGATATACCCTCCAGCCTTCGTCAGGTGTCTTGGGGAAATTTCGAACCTGGGTTCTCATTCCTAACGATGTTACTATTATTATATTATTATTATTATTATTATTATTATTATTATTATTATTATTATTATTATTATTATTAATCAGGTCGCTGCCATGAATCGAACTCGGAACCT
>NC_068983.1:126388294-126391256 GCF_001194135.2 Octopus bimaculoides | reverse complement strand
TGTGTGTGTGTGTGTGTGTGTGTGTGTGTGTGTGTGTGTGTGTGTGTAGGGGATAATTCACAAAGAAAAACAAAAAGAGGACGACAAGTGGTGTAGAAAACAAACAGATGCATTAGTATAACGATCGGTGATGTGAAAAATTCTTTAATGTTTCGAGCCTACGCTCTTTCCCAGAAAGGAGCACAGAAAGAAACAATGAGAGAAAGAAAAAGAGGAGACAGAAACAATAGTAATTGTATGACAACTTAAGAATGAATGAGGTCTGAATATTATGTAAATAGAGGAATTTATCTGTGATATATGTGACAATTATCCGCGTGCCATAATAAGACTCCAAGTTTCGGATGTCGGGGCGGAAATCTGCTTTGACATCTAGTCACACACTCACATATATATATACCCATACGTGCACATTTATGTTCATATACACGTCTATATGCGCACGTGCCCAAGAAAAATGCAAGATGAAAGGTAAAATACAGAAACATATGTAAAAAATATACAAAATATATACATATATAAATGTAAAATATATATAAAAAGGATAGAGAGATAAATTGCTTGTACGTGGATACAATACAAAAAGCAGCTTGTATCTGTGATCTTGCCAACACCCAAAATGTAACAAGTATTTAGCCGTATGTGAACATAATCCAAAAAGTTCAGTTCTTGAATTTAGACATGTTATGAGGTCTAAGCTGCTTTTCCAGATGAGCCATCTTTCCATATCACCAAGACCGCATTTTCCACTGCAGATGGTGTAAGGCTTACACTTGGCTAAGATCTTCCAATGGATGTTGTAGTTGATACCTTTTTTCTTTTAAGGACCATATATGACTGGAGAATTTGGTTGCTTTTCGTTTATGGCAGACCAAATTAATAAAGAAGCTAGCATCATCGATGCCAGACTTAAAAAGATAGACGTCCTTCCCCAAAAATGAGGCCTTTATAACTATTAAAGTCCATAAAAAATAATTTCCTATCTAATCCTAAATGTACTCTTAATTACGCTGCTAAATCAGAAATTGTTTTTTTTAGTCAAGAAATTTTAGGGAAAATCAATGCGGAAGTCAGAAATGCTACTAGGTTAGTACAAACGTCCAATAGTATAGAAGGCGTTGATTGTTTTAAAGCTATTTGGAATAAAAATAAAGAATAAAGCGAGATTAACGCAATCAGATATTGTCGAGTTCTATGCCTCTATCTCTAAGGAGCTGCTTGATAAAGCCCTCACCTCTTCAAGGGGAATTTATAGACATTAGTACACAAGATAAGGACATAATCTTCCATGCTAGACGTATGCAATCCCATTGGACTATTCCTACTCGATACGTTGGGCAAGGTTTTTCCTGACGTATATTTCGCTATCTGCAAAGATGATGCCCCAACTTTAACCATAAATACCAATGGACCAGCACAAGATCGCTTCAGGAAGGACATTATCCAAACGTTGAAAACGTTCGGTCTTAACATAACTACAGATAACAACCTGACAGTTGTCAATTCCCTATATGTATCCTTAGATTTAAATAAGAACACTTACAAACCTCATAGGAAGCCCAACGATAGACTTAGTTATATTAATGTAGGTTCCTGCCATCCTCCCATAGTGTTTAAAACTTTAGTTAAAACATTAGTAAAAGAATGTCTAGCCTCTACTATGATAGGGACATTTTTGATAGTGTTGCCCCAGTATATAATAATGCTCTAAAAGATAATGGTTTTAGCGGGGGCATAACCACATATACGCCTGTTACCAGTCCAATAACAAAGAAAAAGAAACATAGGAAGAGGAAAACTATCTGGCGGACACACCCTTACTCCACCGAAGTGACCTTTAATATCGGTAAATATTTCTTGGCATTTATAGATAAACATTCTCCAATCAATCATAGTTACAGGTAGCTCTTCAATAGCTCAGTTTTAGCTCAACTACGAAGTTTATAAATATAATTCCACGCAACCCACAAAATCAACACGATAAAACCAGCTGCTCATGCAGGGATACAATTTTGTGCCCGTTAAATGGAGCTTGAATGCCCGAGACCATCATTTATGAAGCCACCGTAAACTCTACAACCACTAAGGACGTAGATTCATCAAAGAAATATGTGGGTCTCCCAGAGAGGAATTTTTAAGCCAGATTCAACAATCAAACTTTTGGTTTCAGACACTGGGATAAAAGAAAAACGACCAAATTATATATATGATACTTAAAAGAAAATGTTGTCAATTATAACATCCATTGGAAGATCTTAGCTAAGTGTAAGCCTTACACCAGCGGTAGTGGAAAGTGAGATCTGTGTGATATGGAAAGATGGCTCATCTGGAAAAGCAGATGTATTTAGGTAATTTTCACTTGTCTTGCCCGTATACGTTTTGTTGCTTCGCTAAATTTATCTTTGAGAACAATTCGGTCTTAGTAGACGCATTACATGTGATCTTCTTCTAGCACATTAACAGTCGACCTAGTGCCTCCTTTATATATACATATACAATAATCCTTTGAAATCTCAGATATATTTTTTTAATCGTCTTGATTCTTTGAATGTGCTTGTTCCCTGGGATTTAATTGATATTAATTAATATCCAATTTTTTACCCTACTGTTTCAATTTAATTAACCATAACCACGTTCTCAAAGTTGGTATATTCGATGCGGAAACCATATTCTGCAGAGATATTTCCGGATTTAGCGCGGCAAAACGAAGACTTTTCAAGCTTACCATAAATATATTTAACAGAACTATGTGCACGTTCTTCATTCTTGGGGAACAACTAGTATACGATTCTGGGAATTCTATTTCTTTGTCAGTCCGTACTGTTGAGAAACAGATATTTTCGGTAAGGAAATATTAATTTCGAAACCGGTCTGCGGATAACATTGTATGTATTTTTGTAATTTCCCCTTGTCTTGACTGTATACATTTTGTTGCTACGCTAAATTTTTCTTTGAGAACAAT
>NC_068983.1:126383129-126386418 GCF_001194135.2 Octopus bimaculoides | reverse complement strand
ATATATATATATATATATATATATATGTGTGTGTGTGTGTGTGTGTGTGTGTGTGTGTGTGTGTGTGTGTGTGTGTGTTTGTCTGGGTGCGTGTAATATGTAGACGATTATATTTTCATCTGTATTTAATTGTTGTGAAATGCAGTGCTTTTGCATGAACATATTTGATATAATATATATAAATTCCTATAGGCATGGTGATGAAAATACAGCTCAAAATATGAGTATATGCATATTTTTATTGATATTTAGCAGAAGCATCACAACCGATGGTCAACAGTTTGTATATTGACCCTTATCAAACTAGTGACAGATTGTTGTAACCAAAACTGTCATATACTTAGCTATGCTTATCCCATTCTGTATTTAATTTTTACGTATTCTAAAAGATCTGGAAGATATTTGAAAGGAAAAAAACGTTAAAATGTGTTTTACAAATTTAAAAGATCGAATCAAACATTTGAATAAATTGATCTATTTCATCAACCAAACTCCTTCTACGTGAGATTTATGCCTTCTGAAAAAAAAATGTTAACTCTCAATTTTATCCGATGCAGCTGTGTATCGTTAACCAGCTAGAGGAAATTTCTTCTTGAAGTTAAATAATTGAAGTAGTGTCCGCTCGAACGACAGCTATGTTAAAGCGGCTATGAATATTACTTGTCAATACAACTACTGCGTTGATTTCTTGAAATATATAAATTGCGTGCGGAAGCGAGCTGCCATCATCTCTAGCAAACTCATGTTTTTGCGTCGTAATTTGCTGTTACCAAAGTTATGTGAGTTCGCTCCGTGTGTTTTTGTCTGGTATTGGGATATTTTTGTATATTTTGCTTTGAACTGAGCTGTTGTTCTTCGTGGAACACGAATTTTCGCCCTACGAGGCAGAAAATTCTGTTTTGAAATCATTGTGAGAAAAAAAATGTATTGCTGAACTGTTTCTCTTTGCCCGTTGCTGCGTAGTGAATTTATTTTGTCATTTTTGTCATTTTTGGCAATTTATAAACGAAAACGCAGGAAAAGGAAAGACCCAGTTTTTCTGCCGCTGTAGGCTGCAATGTAATGGAGATGGAGGTAAAAATGGAGCAACTGTATAGGTTTCGTAACTTAATCAGGAAAAGTGATAGTGACATAAAACTACAGCCTCCTCCAGAGACAGTACAAACGATAAATGCGTGAACGGTTGTGTATAAAATTTACAACCTCAAAGAAAAAAGAATTATGGACGCCAATGATGACGTCGTTGAAAGATGTTTGGCCCCTATATGCAGCCAAGTAACCTGCGTTAGCTGTGGAACGAGAAGCGCAACAGTGAAAGTGCAGTTAGAAACGGCTAACGTAGTGAGGGGGTGGGGTCTACAAGAAAACCTTAAGAAAACGAGGAAATAATTTTTTTGTCCACTTCCTTGGGTCGCAGAACGCTGAAAATTACAGTAGATGAGACCCGGCCGGTTATGAGATTATCTCGGTAGCAGCGGCGGTCATATACGACGTGGAGGAGGCGGTGTCGATATCACAAATGAAAAAGAAAAGAAGCCGTCACCTAGATAGGCCAGACGCTCGAGATGGCCGTTCAAGGGTCGAACGAAACGCTAGAAAATTTGTCCGATAGGTTGTTTGTAGGTGGGGGCTAACAATGAGAGTAGCCGTTGAGGGACGTAATCCTCGTTGTTTCAAATGTGGAGAAAAGGCGACATCCGCTCAAAGTGCACGAAGAAAAAAAAGCTGTGAAGGTGGTAAAAGGAAGAAACGAAAAGCCGGGAAATACAGCAGAAACGAAAGAGGGAACAATGGCGGAAGGACAGAAGGTAAGGGTGATGAAATGGAGTATACCACAGTATCGCGCAAAATAAAAAAAAATCACAAGTCCCAGACTCCCTTCCACAAACAACAACAAAAAATTAGTTAAACGCACAACAGACACACAATGCAAAATTCCCTAGACCAATCCCACGCTGAAACCTTTTACCAAACCCGTTCCTAAAACACAAGAAAGAATTGTTTCCTATATATAAAAAAAAAATGAGCCGTTGTCTACCATCATAAGAGCGCACCACAAGGTTCGAGTTTCAAAATATCTAAAGATACGCCCCCGAATATTAGATTTTCAAAAATGGACGCGGGCCTATATTTGGAGCTGAAGGGAAGGTATACGGTGGATATGAGAGACGTCAGTTCCGAAATGGTAGACAAAAAATTATTAACAAACCCAGCGGCTACACCAATGAAAAGCTCAGTGGCTACATAGATGAAAAGCCCAGCGGCTGCACCATTAAAAGAAAAGGATGGGAGGCAGCCGAATCTGTGCAGCCCCTCCCCATACTCAAACGAAGTTTTTCCTTTTTTTTCCGTCATTCACTTTGGCGATTAAGTTAGGGAGTATAAATGTACGTGGGGCGGTTTTCTAAATGGAAACAAGCTTGTCTCCCGAACTACCTCAGGTCATGAGTTATAGATGGATTGCAACTGAGCCCAAGATGAGTAGACCACAAGCGTTCTCGCCTCTTCTAAATGGCTATGAGAAATTTATTTCTCCTAGCCGAAAGAGGACGAGAGGGCATGTTGGTCTTACTCAGGAAGACCTTGGCCTTATAGTTAAGTACAGTCTTCTGGACCCAGAAGATAAACTGGTAATCGTAGTCGTAGTCGTGGTCAGTTACTTGAGCCAGTAATGTAGTTTGGCTGGCAGGCACTATCGAATCTGTTGGAATGTCACAAACTGCAAAACCAGGTGGTGGACTTATATTTCATTCACGCTTGCGTTTTTGTTTATAGAGTAAAGAAAAAGGTCAATTTTCGATTTTTTACAGTTCCTAACTTTCATCCTATGTTCTACCCATACCACTGGTTGGCGTAGTTGCATGGAAGTAAAAGGATTTCATTCTGGATGCTGATCGAAATATGATTTTAGTCGATTATCGATTAATCGATATAAAGCCAACAGTATAATATTGTATCACTTTTTTCCTAGCAGTTAAATAGATCAATATTCGATTGATGACTCCAAGACAAATGAGTTTTTGAAATTTAGGTTTCTTCTATGACTACAGGTAGTAATAATTACTTTACTGTTGTGCTGTTGTTTGCGTTCTGCTCCTCTGTTGTGTTGTTGATATTGTGTCCAGCGATGTTGCTTATAGTAAATCGCTGCATGCTAGATTCAAGTTTCAGTCGAAAATCACTACAATCGTGAATAAAAGGCTCCCTCAGTTAATTGATCTGAGGATTAACTAGTCATTTATCAAGGCTGAGATTTGTATGTATGCATATATATATATATATATATATA
>NC_068983.1:126381695-126383067 GCF_001194135.2 Octopus bimaculoides | reverse complement strand
TCTGAAGCTTATACAACACACACAGAACACGTACATAACAGACACCGAACGCATTATAATTAATATTTCTCAAAATATTTTCTAACATAACGTTCTTAAGGTGATCTAAAATGATTGAAATTGTAAGTCAACATATGAAATATATCCAGTACACGAACGCCTACATAAAGAGCTCTAAGAAAAATTTCAATCTAAGACATTTCTGTATTCGGGTAATGGTGCTGTCAGCGGATAACAAAAAAAAAACTAAAAATAAAAAGTATACATAAGAATTCTGCTTCCCGACAATTAGGACCATAGAGAGATATAATTGAAGAATGGCTATTTTAGTATCCAATTATTGGTGAGGTCACTGGATAACTAAACAATGAAAAATATACATAAGAATTCTACGTTATGATTATTAGAAATGGACCAAATTATGAATGGATAGAACTAACGTGACTTGCTGAACCAGCTACGGAATTCCATCAAGACCAAAATTCAAGAAAAACCTGCGAAAGTACTTTTGTTTCATCAGGCACTGTTCCAGCACACGCTCTTCATTTCAATGGCTGCCGGACGTGACTGTATCTCTATCTCAATTTGGACCCATCTATTTCTCAACATGATAAAACACTTGGCTGGGTACAAGCATCACACTGATGATGATGTTATAAATGCTGTTGATGGCATTTTTCACCAACAGAACGAAGGCCTCTTCATTAATGGGAACCAAGCACTGCAACAACTCTAGAATACGTTCGTCGACCACATGGGGCACTAATGTGAAAACTAAATCTCATTTGGTCACATCAGATGTGGGTACATTGGTCAGCCTGTTCATTTATGTATATTTACATGAAGCACAGATGGAAGATCATAGAATAATGACAAAAGAAAAATAAAGAGAGCAACAAAGTTATGTAGAGGTATGACGTACTTCTTCATTATTGCTTTGCTTACAATGCTAATTACATCGAAGTAATACCAAGGAAATATGAAGTCTTGAGCCACTAAGCCACTATTTGCCCTTGCACTTCCTGAGAGAAAGAGACATCAGAAGCGATGTACGCACAAAGAAGATACTTTATAATATTACTCCGAAGTCATTAACATTTGAACTCACGGCGCTTAGTATTAGAAAGAAGACACCAAGGTAACGTATTCCAGTTTCCAAAGATGACACTAATAAACTGTCAGCGCACCAAATAGCCATCATACATCATACCAACTAGGTTAACTGTTGATAAATTTCTTCGGTTACGATAAATAATAATGTTAATAAAAATTTATAGGCAAAGTTAATTGGAAATGCGTACGTACATAAACACACGCACACATATATATATGTGTGTACGTTTGTATATGTATGCATATATGTATGTATGTA
>NC_068983.1:126381158-126381685 GCF_001194135.2 Octopus bimaculoides | reverse complement strand
TATATATATATATATATATATATATATATATATATATATATATATATATACACATACAGACACGCATACAAATACATATATACATGCATACATATGTGCATGCATGCATTCATACATACACATACACAGACATAATGAATAGATACATGTACGTATGTATATATTTATATCATACTAGCAGAAATACCCGGCGTTGCCCGGGTTAAAGAGAATAATGAAATCTAAAAACGCCGTCTAGACTACGCATAATCTTTATATATAGAGATGTATATACGCACAAGCACCCAAACACACGTATATATATGTATATCAATATAAATATATGAAAGTCAATGAAGTTTCGTAAAAGAAGGTGATCATGTACATACTTTCTTGCTGTTGTGATTATAACACCTCATTGTAAACTATGTTCCTTGTTTTCCCTTGTGGAGCATATACAAATAGGTTTTTTGTTGCTGCCCACTCTTGAGCAGCCAACATACAGTTGTCCATGTGAGAAGCAGGGCTCTTCCAAGAGAAGACCAGCT
>NC_068983.1:126378753-126380220 GCF_001194135.2 Octopus bimaculoides | reverse complement strand
TTTCTCTCTTTCTCTCTCTGTGATAGTATCTGTCACTACAGTATCGAAATGTGATTGTTTCAGTTAGTGGAATAGTTTCATTTTTAAAGTGAAAGTATTTGACATGAGTGTTTTTGTTTCACTTTTGACACGTAATACTTAAATAGTTGAGGAGATATTATGTTGCCGTGTGCTCGAACTCTGCAAGAAGTTAATAATTTTTTTTGACTAAAACACAACTGGAAGCCTAAGTAAGGCATGTGTAAAATTTGAATGAAATTGGTTGCGTAGTTATCGAGTATTAGGGATTCACACAGACAGACAGACAGACAGACACACAGACACACATTCTCATTTTTATATATATAGATATATGCACGTATATACATACATACTTACGTACTTACTTACGTACTTACGTACATACTTACGTACATACATACATAATGAATACATACAGATATATAAATCAAATAATAATAAAATAAATGGAAAGTGAAATTTGTTTGCCAGTATCGCAACGTAGAGTCTGGACATTTTTCTTTTTGTTTTCACTTGATATAAGAGAATATGAAACCTATCATAAGTTATACATTTAATTTTATTTCAGCTAAATGAATAAAATTTTCTGTTTGATCACAATAATTTCAGGTTTCATTACCTTTGATGCAAGATTCATTATTTAAATTTTATATAAAATGCTATATTGCTGACTTTTGGTTTTAGAATGTTTGTTGTATATTTGGAGTAAGCTACTGTATAACTTACATCGCCTTCCATCATAAGTTCAAGTCAGTATAATATTGGCATCTCTTTATTATTTGAACTAATGAAATTGATTCGACAGTAGTATGGTGCGATTAAAACGTCTTATAAACTGCACCACTTACAACATTTGGAAATAAGTGAATTATATTTTTCTCTCAACAACCAGAGATCGTTATTAAACAAATCTACATTAGGAATTTCACAAATAAATATAAGTTCATGAAAAATATCGATGTAATGTCAAAATATTGTAATCAAAAGCTAGCAACATAAAGATGGATAATCAGAAATGTAAACATTTTCAAGCTTCCCACCCGATCGCAATAAGCATTACCTTTGCAATCAGCATGTCCGTTGTTTCCGTTGTCACAGTCGTCATTATACTCTTCATTACTATCAGTTTGATTGTACTGGTGAACCCTAGACAGTGTGCAGTTATTTGCCTCCGGCTGCATTTTTATTTAGTGAAACATCCCGACAAGAATCTATAAGTTCGGAAGATAAATCGGCTTTAATACATATCAAATATATTTCACAAGTTTACAATGTTAAATCATATGATGCATTTCATGTGGTGTCTGACGCAGATATTTATGTTTCGGGCGATACATACTTTATAATACTAACCACAATAAAGTGTATGTGTGTGTGTGTGCGTATATTTGTATATGTATATATATATATATATATATATATATATATATATATATATATATATAT
>NC_068983.1:126371664-126377257 GCF_001194135.2 Octopus bimaculoides | reverse complement strand
ATATATATATATATATATATATATATATACATACACATACATACATACATACATACAGTAAAAAACAAGATATTGAGCGAGCCAAACACTTTGCGTGTCTCCAAACACACTCTATCGTGTGTCTATAAAGACGATCAATGCACAGATTGGAGGTGGTGTTACAATTGTACTGAGAATTATTCTGAGCATGTACAAAACTTGTGCACAGTTTGTTTCAAGGGTCCCCAGTGAAGAATATCACAAAAGAAGTGTTGTTGACAGCAAGGAGATCGTTGAACCCCTTACCTCCAGTCCAAGGATCTGTTTGTTTCTGATAGTCTGTGACGGAAGCTGGATCTAACGTCAATCGCCTATTTCGACAGTAAGGGCTTCATAGACAGGGTCCGCAAGATATTTAAGGACACATTTATGTTTATATATAAAAAAAAGAGATATATAATAACAGATAATAACTTCATGTATCAAAAAATGCCATGAGGATAAAATAGACCTTCTTTTCTAAAATTTTATTCAATAAATCCACTTTCAGCTTCAACAACTGCTTCTGTATGAAATGTAAATTATCTACATGCTCAAATCAGGTGGCCCTGGTTCATTTTAGACATTGCTCTGACTATGGCAGCTTTCAAAGGGTATTTGGTGTTATGGGCGTGTTCATTGAACTCTCTCACTCTCTCTCACTCTCAACGGCGCTCCACATTTAATAGTCCAATGGATTGTGATCTGGGGAATTAGGAAGCCAAATGTTAGGGGTTATGTGATCATGAAAATTTTCAGCCTTATATTCCTGTGTTACTAGGTCCATGTGCGATAGTGCAGAGTCTTACTGAAATACATATGGCCTTCCATTGCATACACTGTCTATCCATGGCTTAAAAATTATTTCCAGAACCTTAGTGTAGGCTGCAGAGTTAACTCTACGGCCTTGTGGTAAGAAGTAAGGAGGCATCACATGTCCTCTTCATTTCTGACACGACATTTTATATGCATAAGACTTGGAACTTCAGAAGGGTCTGCACTTAACCATCTATCATTTCTTCTGTTAACGTTTTGATCACGCTTGAGAAAAACCAAAGCAAACCTTCAGCTGCATTTTTCAGTTTGTTTAAGAGCCTATTAAACCTGATGTAGTGAATGTTCTGGATACATTCATGTCTTCTGATGAGTTCAGGGTATCTAGAATGATTTTTATGCTTTGATACTGGCGATACATTTCGATCTTCAAGCTCTAGCTCCTTTCAAACTTTGTGGACGAAAGATCTGGCAAATTTAAAAAATCGAGATATTTCTAAATCGCTATGCTCAGCCTTTATAACAACAAGTAAGCTGAGGGTATGCCATTATTATTTTCTGAAACAAAGATTATACAGAGTTAGCAACAAATGCAGCAATGCCATAAAAATGTATGTCCTCAAATACCTTACGCACCCTGTATATCCACTAGGTCCCCTTTGGTCAGACGGTCAACTACTTTGTGGGTATTTTGAACGGTATCAGAAAGACGTTTCGTTTCTCTCATGCAATTTGTACTTGCACTTAGATATTGCAGAAATCCAAATTGCAGTACTAACCAACTGCTTACCACAGATAGGCTTCAAAACTGTCCTCAACCTTTTCACAGTTCAGAATTTGCTCCCAGTTATTTTGGTATGTGATGGTATGTATTTAAAGAGCAAAAGAAAATTCCGTAAATAAAAGATACAAATGAAATAAGAGAAAAAAGCCGGTCGGTTACTTAGAGATTAATAACAACTAGAGATCATACGGGTCACTAAAAACCATAATAGACGGAGAACAAAAATGATGAAGATAAGAAATAATAAAAAAAAAGAAAAACAGTCGTAAAAACTCAAGAGAGTGTTTTACCTTTCTTATACAATTATTTTTTTTTTTTTTTTTTTTTTTTTTTTTTTTTTGCTATTTTATTTTATTTCTCTTGACTCACACACTACATTGTCAAAGTCGACTTCAGGTTTTTCGTATTTCGATTTTGATAGAAATTCAGAAAATTATTTTTGTTATTATTTCTTGCCTTTTTAGTAACTCGACGGCAGCCTTGCCTCCGTTATTGTTACTGTTAATTGATGGTATTATTGTGATATTAACAATATATTCATAACTGCGTCCCCACCGAATCTGATTGTTTGATTGGTGGAAAATAATGTACATCGTATACACAGAGTATTCAAAAAAATCCTTCAGGAACCAATTGTATTCCACTCGAAGCGAAGAAGCGCCCACACATGGTTGTTGCTGAAGAATCTATATATGAATCTGCTTTTTCGTTTGCTCGATATACCTTAATTAGTTAGATAAGTGGAGGTGGAGTGAGACGGAATAAGAGTGAGAAAGAGAGGTGGATTGAGATGGAATAAGAGTGAGATAAAGAGAGAAAGTGAGAGAAAGGAGTGAGGAAGGAAGAGATGAAGAATTAGAGAAAAGTCATTAATATTAATATACTTGTTCAACGATCTCCTTGCTGTCAACAACACTTAATATACTGAAGGTAGAAAAGAAGAACGAAAGAAAAAGAGGGTAGAGAAATAGTAACGACGTGTAGTGCCGTGGGGAAGAAATGCTTTTTAAGTGGTTAAAAAAAAATAGCTGAAGTCAAAAATAGATGGAGAGAGATGGACAGTGGAGGTAGTTATATTGAAAGGGAGAGACATAGCGGTGGTGGTGTTGATGTGTTGATAGCGAAAAGTATTTTTTAACTATTTATTTTATAGCCGCAATCGCTTAAAACATGCGCATAAGTGCAATCATTTCTCGTCTGATCGCTTTAAATAGTTGATATTTGTTTATAACGCTTAATTTAGCTTAATCGTTTGATTCACAATAAAAATTGGTCGCAAACTTCCAGGGAAAAGATGCACAGATATAGAGCACGGATCAGAGAGGAACAGCGAGAAAATATCATAAAAGAAGAGGAAAAAGACAACACAGGTGGAGATCTGAGGAAATGAATGTAGTCGAACATCAAGAATATTTAAAGGAAGCTAAACTATGAATGCTATGAACATGCAAATCATTCTTTGTTTCTTAAATAGGTACCTTCCATTTTCCATTCCATGGAGTTTCAATGTGTCCCACTAGTATTCAGTTATATATTGATTATAAAGAATGAAGTTCTATAATGGTATATAGATATAAACTCAACCATTTAAATCTGATGTGCGGTGAAGAAACAAATGCAATATGATCTGCAAGTAAAATCACATATCCTCTCTCCTCATGTTATATTATTCGTATATATATATATATATATATATATATATATATATATATATATATATATATATATATATATATATATATATATATATGGAGGGTAGGATATATGTATGTATATATGTATGTATATATGCTTACACACATGTACATCTATTATCTAGAAAGCAATGCAAACGAAGGTGCAAGTGAGTTACATAGCAATTCATTTATGTGATAGTTGGACATCATTTCCTTTATAGAAAGGTACAAAGTGGCATGGTCCAATTCATTACTTTGTCGTCTGTTTATCTGTCCATTAAAAAAAAAACATTTGGCTAATAGTGAGCAGTTTTCGATTAGGTATTAAACGGTTTAATTTTATCCAATCATGTATATTTAGTATATGCGGTGTATAATTTATGCAGAAATACGCCACCGATGCTGTATTATCAAATTACGCATGATTTGTATGGAATATGTATAAAAGGATTTGTTGTCTTATTTCTTGATTGTCTATAACGTTTTGATTGCAGTTATGATATATTTTATCTTTTATATTTTACTTGCTACAATTATTTCACTGCGGCCCTGCTGGGACATTACCTTGAATGGATTTAGTCGAACACATCAACCCCAGGACTTATTTTTTCTAGACTAGTAGCTATCCTATCGGTGTCTTATGCTGAACAGCTGAGTAAACAGGGACATATACACACCAACACTGGCTTTCAAGCGATTGGGGGACAAACACAAACACAAACACTCTCTCTCTATGTCTGTGTGTCTGTCTCTCTGACATACACACACGCACACGGCACACACACACACACATACACACGCACAACCACACACACGTACACACACACACATATAGGTGACGGGCTTCCTTCAGTTTCTGTCTACCAATTCCACTTACAGGGTTTCAGTCGACTCGAGGCTAGAGCAGAAGGCGCTTATGCAAGTTGCCACACAGTGGAACTGAACCTGTGACCGTGTATTTGGGAAGCACGCTTCTCACCAAACAACCACGCCGGCAACTATTTTTCAATTTGAAAACATTTTCAGTCGTATCCAGTACGTCAGGTATTATAATCGAAAGATATACCTTACTTCGATAACATTTATTGCCATTTCTGCATCTTTAAAAATAATAAATTCCAACTTGTTTATATTTAGGTCAGGTGTGATCGCATTTTCTATCAACAGACTTAAATATTCGGTATCATCGCTTTGATAATCCGAACAGGAATATCTATTTATATTTATACCTATTTCTATTTGTATCTATATCTATTTGCTTCTATATTTATATTTCTAGTTGACAGCTGTAGTTTTGTCTAATGTCCAATACACATAGGATCTTCATATGAGACCCTGCACCGAGAAATCATGTAATCAATGGTTTTATTATATTATGTCTCGTAATTTCTACTTACGGATATTCGTGCAGCTTTCTCTTTCATGTGCTTTGATTCTTTGCACTTACTTACTTTGGTCCACTGTGGAGCAAGAACACACACGGAAATGAAAAGTGTCGATGAAGAGGTCACAGATGTGTGATGAAAGATTTCCGGCCAATGAATAGGCGTTAAAATAACACAGTAATAATAATAAACGAGTGAAGAAAGAAATAGTACGTGTGTTTATTTGGCAAAAATAAATAAATAAGTAAATGACCATACCGAAATGCAACAAAACTTTTTTACGTTATTTGAAAGAAAATTTCTTTGCTCTTCAAGATAGTGGATTTCGATTTTTTAATTTGTTGTATGTTTTAGTGTAGTGTGTATTTTCTGCTCATTAAAATGGAATATCAAAGTGCACAAAACTGAGCATACCATATTTGACACTAATTGCTTCTTTTTTTTTTATTTAATCGAGGTGTTAAGCCCGCCGAAGATGCACGTGCGACTTCTGCTGTGTATGGAGAACGAGTAATAGCTCTAAGTACGGCCGGCGGTTGGTTTTCGCGCTTCGAAAAAGTAGTTCGGTCAAGATCGATTGTATCAACTTCACCAAAATCCACGTCAAACGAGCAGAAAATTGGCGAAGCAGATGCATAGAGATAGAAACAACCAAACAGACATAAAAACTGTGGTGAACAACATACACACAATTGATTAGGTTCATCGAACTCAATTGGCCAACTGAGATGTAATCCGCCTGTGAGTTCAAAATTGATGTTTTTGAAGCGCGAAACCATGACAAAACAATTTTTGCTTATGTATTTTATTTTTGCATGTTATAATTTTGAAATAAGCGCTAATGAATTATTCCTCAACCCAATTCTCACGCATATACACGCACACCAAAACACACACGCACATACATATATATACATATATATATGCATATACATATATATATATATATATATATA
>NC_068983.1:126369469-126370775 GCF_001194135.2 Octopus bimaculoides | reverse complement strand
TATATATACGGAGAGAGAGAGAAAGATACATACATACAACTACAGATGTGTTTGTAACATAAGATGATAATATTTATATTTTTTAATAAGTTAGCTTACATCACTGTCACGAAATACCTCGATATATTAATTCAGGTGGTAAACACTTCATTTGATGTAACTGAAGCAGATTGGAATTTTTTACAACCTATGTAATATACAATGTCGTTTGGTAGAGCACCATAATGTGCGAATCATAAAAGTATAACTCTGAACATCAAGAGTATGTGCTATAATGATATATGATATACTAAACTATGTAACCCCTACTTATATATGTATATACGTGTGCATACATATGCATATGTTAGTAGATATATCCGTATATGTATATATATTACGCACACACAATATTTTTTTAATACGTAGTGTGTTAAATAGAACACTATAAATCTGATCAAATGAATTTTCATACAGGAGCGCCTGCGTGAGCGACAGACACGCATTTCGCAATTAACGCGGTTTATCTATTGTTTATACACTATCATTATATACCTAGAACTCACCAACTATCATTATACACTTAGATCTCGGTAGAACGGGACATGGAGAAGTGCAACACTTGAGAAATGCCTACGTTTCTCACTCTCGTTCATTTTCGGGTCGAAATTTGTCGTGCTTTCTATCATCACATAACATCAAAAGAAGTCATTTAGTACTGGAGGAAATATTGTAGTTTGCGTCCTTTCAACGACATACATACATTAAATATTTCATTTGAAAAATACAATTTTTCTAGAGGTGCCTTTCTTCCCTCTACCACTCTCTCTCTCTCTCTCTCTCTCTCTCTCTCTCTCTCTCTCTCTCTCTCTCTCTCTCTCTCTCTCTTCCCCTTACACCGGCATGGTCACATGCTTCCGGTCAATAATACTTTTCTTCCTTGGCTATCGCCGAGCAAACACCCGAACTTACTTCGTTCCCACTTTCAAGTTCGTGCCTCACAGCGTTCATACACATATTTTTTCTCGTCTAGCCGTATAGCCTTTTCTGTCTGTTTTCCTGTCTTGTTTTTTGTCCGTCACTACATTCCTCTATGGCAAGGTTTAATTTGTGTATACAAATTTAATTTGCGGTCCATGGGAAGAGCCGTTTTAGCGATACGTCCTACCCAGCTCTTCGAAACGCCGGTGTTAAAACGGGGTTAGCTGATGAAGGAAAATGTTCTCTATGTGGCTTGTGTGTTTTCTCGTCTACGTTTTGTTTGCAATGTCCTGTACCCAGATATGCACCTATACATACAGGTGGATGTCGGTATGGACATACCTCT
>NC_068983.1:126365834-126369389 GCF_001194135.2 Octopus bimaculoides | reverse complement strand
ATATATATATATATATATATACATACGAATTTCAATGCAAAAATTCAGGCGCATGCATGTTAATATTCTTAATCTTAAGTTATTACACCTGGAGAACTACAGAACAAGATTTCTACAATAGAATTTGCTTAATTCGTCACCTCTAAAGTAAACTAAACAGTGCTTGAAATTGAAATTCTATGTTACTTAAAATTTTGCTACCGAGAATATAGTTTTTAAACTTTCCTACATTTTATCAATCAAAATTTCCAAAAATAACCCCTCCGATGTTAAACCTCTGTGCTTTTACTTAGAGACTCTTTTCATGTATAACCCCAGTACTTTGTATTATTCTCATTGAAAAATGATTTGAGCAAAATTATTTAAGTCTGTATTGAAGCCCATGGGCATATTTTTAGAAAAAGCAAAAGCAATTTTTAAAATATACCGCAGAAATCGTCTAATTAGTCATCACTACCAGAAAAATGAAAGTGACGAATTCGGTGAAATAACGAATTAGCTATAGAATAATTACGATAATTTTAATTGTATATTTCAAAAGACATGATTTATAAAATAATTGCCTGTTTAAACTTATTTTTTTATACCATGATTATTTTTATACCATGTTTTTAAATATTTGCTTGTCTTTTAAATTCTCATAATAAATAAAATAAATTATCTCAAATTTACCTGATATATATTTTATTTTCAAAAATGTTATTCTCGGTTGCATTATTTTAAGTACAGTAGAATTTTAATGTTAAGTACCTTTTAGCTTCCTTTAGATGTGACGAATTAGGTTAAATTTTACTGTGGAGATCTTGCTCTGTACGTTTCCAGGTGTAATAACGTAAGCATATTAACGTGCATGAGCCCGCATTTTTCATTGTAATCCCCCTTTTCCCAGGCACTGGAATAAATCTAATAAATATTTCGTTTTTGGTTTTGGGTTTGCAGGATTCTTTATGTGAGTTCGTGTATTGAAGCGCATTTTGTTGTGACTGGGGAAAGTCATTTTCTTTTTGTGCCTTATAATTTTAGACACTCACCGTTAAATTTCCACTTATTTCTTATTTTTATTTTCCTAAAAATGTCGTTGCATCTTGCAACCTTTTCAATAAGAAATAAGTGGAAATTTTACCAGTGAGCGTGTTAAATTCTAAGGCTCAAAAAGAAAATGACTCTTCCCAGACACAACTAATAAATATTATTTAAAAAAAAAACATTTGAATTACTTTTCATCAATGATCATTGAATTAAAATAAGAATTCTGTTTTATTTCAATTCTCACATATTTTTCCCGAAATTCTAAAACAGTTATTTGGACGGGGTTTCTTTGCATTGCCTAATATAAATATGATCAAAACAATGCAAAACTAGCCATTGTACCCACAGTAAGGAACGAGAAACAACCCACTCATTTGCTTTTTCTGAACAGCATTACTAGAAACCTCAGGTCTGCTCATTGAAAGAAACAACGAACGCGCCAAAATAGAAAGTGCGAAAATTCATTGTGAAAGATAATTTTGTATATAATAACGATTATTATTGTAATACTAATATTATTATAAAATCAAGAAATAAATGAGGTATATCTATATTTAGTAAGAAGAGCTAGCAAGAAACGATATGAGAACATGTGAACTATATAGAATGAAGATAATCTGATTATATGAATTGTAAAGCCATGGCTAATAAAAAGTTTTTGTTCTTTAATGCAAAAATAGCCAATGCATCCACCGTAAGGCAGGAGGAGCCACCTGCCCTTTTTAGGAAATTAGTTTGTTAGTCGAAATTCATGCAAAATAAAAATAAAGCCTGTAATTCAGCTACTGTTCTTTTCAACTTGACTGAAAAGTAAAAAGAAAATTTTAAAAAATTAATCCTGTTACTCTGAAACTCCAATCATAGTATCTGAAAGCGAAACCCTTTTCAATTTACACTAAGAAGTAATAATCTAAATTCTGCTAATCTTGATATTGAATTAAAGTTTAAAAGCAAACACAAAGAAACTTCTAAAACCTCAGATGTTCTTAGAACTCTGGTCGTTGTAATGCTTCGCTTTCGTTTCTTTAATAAAAATTCTTCCAATTATGATGATTTTGCTTTGATTTTGTGATGCACAACTATCATGCAGAAAATGCTAGCTTCTAAATCCTGTTTTCTGATTAGATGAAAACTTTAAACCTCGGTAACATTTTTCTGCAATGTGTATGTACGTATAGAGGAACTTCAACCATGCTTTGTGGTCTGCTACCACAACAGCTCCTTTATAGGAGCCAGCTAGCTCAAGACAACATCAGGAGGAACCACGTTCAGTTCCGGCCCCTACTCCTCTTTCGGAGGTGTCTTCAGCTCTTGTGTTGAGTGCATGTCTTACTCCTGCTTTCTTCTGTTTCCTGGCCTCCTCGATGCAGCGTCAACGAGTGCCAGCGGCCGACTGACTGTCTAGTCAAACTTCCCTTTACATACCCACTGCTAGGCTCCAGCAGGCAGCCCCAGCAAGTTGTCACGTGACACTGTCTAAACTTTAACTGACCAATGGCAGGCGCGTAGTCTTACCCGCTGCTACATATATATGTATGTATGTATGTATGTATGTATGTATGTATGTATGTATGTGTGTGTGTGTGTTTATTCTTGTCATCTTATCTCCTTTCTCCTTAAAGCTAGGTATTCGTCATAGTCACCTTTGTTTCCGTTCAGGGGCGTTTTAAAAATTTACTTGTATGTATTTGTGTGTATACGAAAGTATGTATGCAGAGTTGCGTGTATTTCCCTGAAGTTGATTTCCGGGTTATTGGCCATGAATTCTGGAAAGGAAGGAAGTTGATTACATCAACCTCCGTGCTCTGCTGAGTACCAAAAGATTTTAAAAAAAGACAATGATAGCATGAGCGGAATTTGGACTAAGAATGTAGAGACAAAGTAATTGCCATGAAGCTTTCACCCCTGCGTGTTAACGACTCTCCTAGATCCTCGTCTTAGTACTGTAATAAGTATCAATATTACATGAAAATTGTTTTATGTACTTTTTGCACATTTATCTTATATAATACCTTTTTATCATTTTGAAAGTTATATGAACAACCAAGGACACATATGGAGGCACACATCCACATATATGAAGATGCACGTCTATACATACAAACAAGGTACATAGTTGCAAATCACACACACACACACACACACACACGCACACACACACGCACACACACTCAGACATGCACACACAAGGAGATAGAGATACTCACATATACAAATACACACACAAACATGCAAATACATTAAAAAAACCCAAACACGGACATGCAACCACATGAATATGCAGAATATATACATACAAATGTACACACATGAATGGATACATATGTACACACCCATACATGCATACACACATACATACTTACATACATACATACTTACATACATACATACATACATATATACATACATACATGCATGCATGTATAGACACACACAGACACACACAGTAATCCAAACACATGCACACAAACAAACAAAAAGGAATGCAGTGTAAATAACGAACAGAGTCAAAACTATTGAAAAGGT
>NC_068983.1:126360742-126365504 GCF_001194135.2 Octopus bimaculoides | reverse complement strand
ATATATATATATATACATACACATATAAACGTGTGTGTATAATTTTGTAATTTTAATATCGGCAAAGTTATTATATTTGCAATAATTTTTTTCAAATTTATTGAAATAATTTGCTATATTAAAAATCTAAATACCATGTACTCATCTATAGCTTCTTTCGTGAAACGATGTATATCTTTGAAATAATAATAATAATAATTATTATTATTATTAATATAAAAAGATCTAGCTGTCTTTTCAATGTAGAAAACTAAAATATTGTCCGGTTATGCGCTCTGATAAATAGTTTGCCATATCCCCTTTTAGCTTTTGCTTTTCAAGAATTGTTATATGAAATCTAGCTTCGAAACAAATTCTGTTGTTTCAGCAATATTTTTTGACGGTGCTCAATGGTGATACGAACCTCATACTGTTTCTATCTCGCCTTATTTTTATTACATTTTACTAAATAAAGTTTTGATCGTTTAATTATTATTCGGTCTATCGAGGAAATATTTTATCTGTCCTGTCGCCATCATTCGTGACCCGATCCATTTGTCCTTGCTACTCCAAGACTGAGGAAGGTATTTGGTTGAGTAGTAGACTAAATGGTTAATCTAGAAAACGATCAATTGATAGCTAACTAGCCAAAGAGAATCTCTGTTAGAGATGTAAGTAGTTTTTACACAGAAAAGTAATATTTATCGTCACCTAAACGTGGGTGTTTTATCAGAACAAAAAATATATTATTTTAACCCCAGGATGACACCTGCTCCAGCTGGTTATTCAATGCGCTTCGCACTCGAAATGTATTCGTTTCTACTCTAAGCACAACGCCCGACATTTTGGGGGAGGGGGACGTGTATTAGATCGAACCAAGTACACAATTGGTATTTAATTTATCAACCTCGAAAGGACGTACGGCAAAGTCGACCACGGTGGAATTTGAACTCAAGACGCAAAGACACACGAAATGCCGGTAAGCATTTCTCCCGGCGTACTAACGTTTCTGCAAGCTCGCCGCCTTGCACTCGAAATATATTGTAAGCGGGGTGAAACCACCCTACTATTCTAGCCCTCAGATCACCAGATCACAGTTAATCGACCTCATGTTGATCACTTCCAGCGACGGAAATTCTTATGTTAGACATGGCAGTAATTCATACCAGCTGGCAATATATAGAGATGCAGTCACAGATTTTATTAAGGAGCTAGTTTGCTAATTGCAAAATCAATGACTGTGTTACACAGCTTTTCTAAATATTTCAAGCTGGGGTGAACTACTGCTATGTCAGGTAGATGTGTATGCATCACTGAGGTTGACCAAAATGAAGTCGAAATCCCGTGAGCTAGTGGTCCTAGCGCTAAAATAGTAAGGAATTCGCTCCCCATTAGCAATGTATATCGAGTGCAAAGTGCTATGAATAACCAGCTGGAAGAGGTGTCCTCCTGGAGTTAAAATAGCAGTATCGTCTGTTCTTATCTATCACCCACATTTAGATGGCAATAAAATTACTTCTCAGTATAATTACTGCTGTCGACTCAAATAGAGATTTTCTTAAGGAGTTAGTTTGCTAATTGCAAAATCAGGAACTGTGTAGCACTGTTCTGGAGTGAACTATTGCTATGTCTAGCAGACGAGAATCCATCACTGAAGATGAACTAAATGAAGTGGAAATCACGTGACCTGGTGATCTGTAGCAACAATAGAATGGAATGGAATTCGCCCACCGCCTGCAATAAATATCGAGCGCAAAACGCACTGACAAACCAGCGGGAGAAAGCCTCCTCCTGACGTTAAAATAACAGTATCGTCTGTGCTGATAGAACACTCACAATTACACGTCAATAAAAAATAATCAATGGCTTAACTGGCTAACAGCTTGGTTAATAATTATGAGATATGGGGAATAGTTATATCCTCTGGGTTTCTTATTGGCAGGATGACTTTCACACGATGTAAACATTTTTCTTTATTTTCGCTATATTTCTACATAGTAATTTAGATCAAGAAAGAATAAATATGTTTCACTGTAAAAATATGCCAACTAATGTTACTAACCTTGGCTATAATTAAAATATTCTAGACAACAAATGTAAAAATAAAGGATATTTTCGTGGTAATTTGCGTATGTTTTTGTCATTTTCTAAGAGTCTGAAATATCTACGCGTTTCTGTATTGCAGTTCCTGTATTGCCGACCAGAGACAGTGGCCATGTTGGGGCGCGGCCATTATTCAAATGTCTTTAAGTTATTTGGTTTAAATATTTATTGGTATTATAAGAGTACATAGAAACTGGAAAGATAATAAAATTAAATAGATAGGTAGATAGATGTGTCTACAGATATATCAACAGATATCAAATAGAGAGTTCTATGAATAGCATACAAGTATGTACTTGAAATGAAAAGAAATGTGATCTCAATTGCTAAATAAAGCTGACTGAGCCTTGGTGGTAGCTTGAGAGCAAAAAGTGTAGTTGATATATATATATATATATATATATATATATATACAGAGAGAGAGGGGGAGAGATAGAGAGAGAGAGGGGGGGGGAATTAGTTTTATCATTTTAATTTATCTTTTAATTCCTTAAACTATAAATCACGTAGTATGTATGAGATATATTACTAGAAGCAAAATAAGCAATGTTTTAAATTTATTTTGATGGCGTTTGTATGTACAGTTCCGATTAAATGACAGGATTCTTAAGGACGATTTTAAAATCCATTGCTTGTGTTTAATATAATAGTAAATGAAATTTTTTGTATATAATATTTACATCCACACTTTAATAGCTTTTTGCTCTTATGGAGATATAGAATAAGAATTTCAACGTAGTGATTCAATGTTAGTGCCAATATACAAACAATGATTGATTTACAACGACATTCCTATATATTCAATACATACACATATGTGGGCCTGTGTTTGTGCGATTGATTATGTATGTCTCTTTTTCTGAGAGTAATGGGGAAAGTGTGTATATATTTATAAATATAAACGTATCTTCATTTTTATAAATTTGTATTGGTTAACGTGAGTGAATTTGTATATACTCAATGTTGGCTACGTATGTAATTTCAGAATTACTATAGTATTATTAGTATGTATATTAAATATATGAAATATGCAGATGTGGCTTTCGCTAAAGAGTTTGCTTCCTAGATATTCAGGTCCGGTATCAGTTCCAATACGTGGTAGTATAGGGAAAAATCTCCTACTTTATTCTGAGGGCGACTAACTGAAAGAAGCCCGTCTTCCATATGTAAATGTGTATGTGTGTGCTTATATATGCATGTATCAGTGTGTGTGTGGGGGTTTGTGTGTGTGCGTGTGTGTGTGTGTGTGTGTGTGTGTGTGTGTGTGTGTATGCGCCTGAGTTAGTGTGCTTGTTATTTTATAAGTGTTTGTCTCTGATGACCTATTCACAACAGATGTGTTTTCGATTCCGTAAAAACGATACGGTAAAAAACAAAAATATTCTACACAAAAAATAACAAGCATAGAAAATAAAGTAAGTCCGAGAAATTCCTCCGAGGTGTTGTCTCACCGTGGCTGCAGTCACATGAACGAAACAGTTAAAAGTTAAAACATAAAATGTATATTTGCATCGCACGTTTAATAATATTTTAATGGCAAATTAACGTTCATAACACAGATAGAAATGAAGCAATTTCATATAATTTTCGAGGGATCGGCGTAACCATTTATTTTGTCATACTACTATTCTTGCTGCTGCTGCTACTACTACCACTACTACTACTACACTTGAATATCAGATTACTACGTGCATTACTCTTTCTTGTTTTACTCTTTCTGTTGTTATCCTTGCTGCCGCTTATGCTGGGAATTATATTATGCTCATAACCTTCAGAAAGTTTTACTTTATAACATTGCTCGTACTTATCATTTACCAAACAATACGCGTCACATTCATTTGAACATGAATCCATGACTGCAATATCTTCAAATGAGGTAAACATTTCAAGTACTGCTTCTACATACACTTCTGATACAGTCGAGTTCAAATAAATAGTCATCTGTCTAAACCCATGACTGTATAAATTTATAGGAGATGCATTGTTACATGGTGATTCACACAGCTGCCCATCATTGGAATAAGATATAGATATATTTAAAGGAACAATTGTCCAGCTCTCTGTACACTTGTAATACTTACAATAATTGTCAGTGGCAGGACCTTCGTTGCAGTCTCTGCTCGATGGAACGCATTGTTCATTTAGACACGTAAGGTACTGCGAAGTGCATCCTTGTTTGTTTAGTTTACAAGCCGGTTGCGGTGAAAATGTATATACATACTTGGAGAGTAATATATTCAACTCTATGGCTTGTTTTATTGTAACAGGAATTAAACTAATACTACGGTTCAATGGATAGATATCATCAGATGGATATAATTGTGTTATGTCTTTACCAAAGCCGGCTTTCTCTTTCAAGAAGTAATCCCAGACTAAGTCATAAAATGTATGTAGTAACCAGAACACAGGATCACTGGCTGAAACTGAAGCATCACGCATGTCTCCACCAACAAAGCTGTGGCTTTTATTGTGTACAACCTCCAATTTTGTAAATGGGTAATGAAGCACATTCACTACGGTTTCCATCGATGGAAGTTCGTCGTTGTTTCCAAGGTATCTTTCTACAAATCCGCGATCATGTGACCAACCCTTAAAAATACCTATATAATGAAGACAACAAAATAGACATTATGTTACGATAATATAGTGCAGAAAAGAGAAAATTATTTATTAATCTTTT
>NC_068983.1:126349614-126359810 GCF_001194135.2 Octopus bimaculoides | reverse complement strand
TATATATATATATATATATATATATATATATGTGTGTGTGTGTGTGTGTAGCAGAAGTGAAGAAATAACATTTTCTGTTTACATATATTTCATAAGTATTTAATATATATCTATTTGATTGAACTAGGTGACCAATAGTGGTACTTCATTGGTATGCATATTTCCTTTAGGACATACATTACAATTGACAAGGGCAACTAATAAAATTTATTTTTGGTTCACCTGGTCGGAAAACTGGATGCACTTTGATATATCGGTTTGAAAACAGTGTGATTTATATATTTCTATAACTATATTGATGTATCTCTTATCATATCGGATATAAATACAATATTATAGATCAATATATGTTTAATGAATTTTATCTTGCCTTTAAGTGGTAATATACATTATATATATATATATATATATAGGTATGTATGTTTATATATTGAATTGGCATTATATCTTTTCAATCAACCTTCTCGGTTTCATCACTCTCCTGGCCACATTAATGAGAAACAAATTTGGCCCTCATTATGAAGTTATGTTAACTGGCTATTGATTGTTTACTTGACACATTAGTACTTGTTTTCTGAAACATCAACTGTCTTTTCGTAGATATATATACTTTTACGAAGTTTTAACCAAAATATAACTCTATGTATAATACTAGAAACGCAGCCTAGGAATGTTACATGTACACTAATCACAGTAATGCATCATAATAGCATCTTACTCTATTACTTACCATTTGTTATTCTACCAAAGCCGTTTCCAATGAAATCTTCTGTCCAAATATTGGATATCGCTGCATCAGGAAGTCGTTTGTCTATAGTCATATCCCAATACGGAAGAGTAATATTGCTGTTAATCTGGCGTAAAGCTTCCTCAAACCTAAAGAAGTAATTACAATTATTCAATCATGAGAAATGTTTGTAGTGCATTAAAAACAACGTATACAAACTTATATCTAGATGTGC
Source organism: Octopus bimaculoides (assembly GCF_001194135.2). Lineage (NCBI taxonomy): Eukaryota > Metazoa > Mollusca > Cephalopoda > Octopoda > Octopodidae > Octopus > Octopus bimaculoides. The sequence continues at coordinate 126,358,848 of NC_068983.1, read as the reverse complement.
AACAGACAAAACCAAGCGTAATGTTCATCATGTTTTGCGATTTACAACATATATTAATCAACATTAGAAATGTTTTCTCTCGATGCTATAATGTTGAGATTCGTTAGTAAATCTAAGCAGTAAACTTGTATCTCAGATGAATCGCAGCTATTTACTATAGGACTAATTGTAATTGAATATAGCTTATTTAAAGCGAGGTTGCTAGTCTAATGTAGAAGTTCAAGGATTTTTAAATATGTTTTTAACAGTAAATGTGAAACTATGTTACAATTCAACAGATTTGTATCGAAACATCTAAGATATTATTTTTGCCTGAGCGAAAATACTATGTCAAACCTTAAAAATCCAATTAATCATAACATTGACTACGTTTATCATTCTCGCTTGTATCTACTGAATTACCGCATTATGAAATACACAGAAGCCACAAATTTTCCTCTCTCATTTACGTGTGTACAGTTGCATTAAATTAGAAAATCAAGATGAAATTTCTGTTGAGATGGAAGTTCAAATAGAGCAGAATTAAAGAAGCACAAACGGCATACTGGGGGAAAAATTCAGAAGAAGGATCAGAAATATGCTGAAGAGAGTGACCGGGAAAAGTGTAGGTCATCGTAAATACCGTAGGAACAATTTGTCGGGGTTTACATCGGAAAGTGTAAGATCAAATTGGATATTCTGATTCACTATTGAGATTCTTCAAAAGTAGAAAGCTTTTGAAATATTATATGTAGTGAAGGATGTTTTAATAGTTACGACTATTTCAAAATATAGATTGTGAGATAAGAATTCCAAAAGGTTCGAATCTTGCTTTCGGTTATATACAACTCAGATATGTAAAAATATGGTGTCTCAATATAGTATCGATATCTTCACGAGTGCCATTCGTATGAGAATAGTGGTGAAAACATTTTATTTGTAAAATATGATCTCAATACATGTAAAAGTTTGAGAATGCTACAAATATATAAATGTATGTGATGTATTTCACCTTCTATACTTTGAACTAATGTGAATATTTCTCTGAGGTAATTTATGTTGTTTCATCAAACAAATGCTGGAATAGTGAGAAAACATTAAATGGGCTTTTGTTGTCATTTTGTTTTACTCTCCACTAGCGTTGCTCGACCATTATATTAACTAGTCAGTGATGAGACTTCTTAGACACGTTATCTAAGATGGCTTGTAAATGTGGCATGGTGGGATTTCACACAGCTTCGGCTGCCGTTTCTTGACAGGTACAGGAGTGAATATCCACTTTCACTTCTAGCAAGCGATGATACTATAACAAGCAGGCCCGGTCTTAGTTAAGTATATTTACGATCGCTAGAGATCCTGCATAGGAAATGAAAACTATTAAAGCTATTCAAATGCCGGAATAGTTCTTAAGGCAATGTCTTAAAAAAGAATCTCCCATAATTTAAGAAACGATAAAAAGAAAATAGAAACAAATATATTTCAGAAAAAAGTATGAAAATGTTGGAAAAGTTTGACAACGAAAGGAAAAAGGAAAGAAATGAATAACCAGAGAGATTTTGACAGGGGAAACAAGAATGAGAACAGAATGACAATGAAATGGAAAACAAATAAGTGACATAATTTATGTTGCATGAACAAAAAAAAGTCTATGAAAAGATACAATTTCTATTTAAATATACACTATCATGGCACTGGATAAATCAAGTGTTGATATGTTACCTTACAATTTTTCGTAAAAAATATGGTATTGTTTTAAAAGTATGGTCTTGGATACTGTGCTGCATAGAACAGTTAACAAAACATTACTTTTACTTCCCAGGGTCTGGTCATTTAGCGTTAGAAATACGAAATACGTGATTTTTGTACAAGGTTAACCATTTCTTCACATGGGAACAGAAAGATAACATAACAGTAAAGCAAAATCGAATGACAAATTATAATTACCCATTAAATTTTTAACCAGATTATTGATGTATTTCTACTGCAACACAGCAACCATAATCAAATATGTAATATGAAGACGGTATATAATTTATGCAAACAGCAATGCCAATAGATATCATGTGCATCAATACTTGTTGTTTGCATTTCTACCCAGACAACTCTACTGAAATCTCCACAATTGCAGGAAGCAATGCTTGTGGAATGAAGATTATTGTTTAAGATTCTCTGACAGGGCACTCTCTGAAACTGATCCGTATAATTACCGGAAATTTTCAAGATTGTGAATCAGAACGGGTAGAAGAATATTGGCTGATTCTTTATTAAATCGACGTATTTATTAATCATTTCATTATTTTTGTACCAGTTAAGTGGATCGTGAAAGCGCATCCATCATTTATTACTACTACTGTTTAACTCGGGGACAGTATTGAAAGAATAGTTGGATAATGCAAGGCTGCCTATGCTCGACTGTCTAAATAAGCTGTATATTTCGTAAAATAGTGTGGTGTGATATAATGGAAACTCACTTCTATACGTAGCAGGTCAGAAAACAACTCGTAGTTTCGTTTATACAATTTAAGTTATACGAGTAATGCCAATTATTTCTTACTGTAAATAGTTTGAAATGGATATTCTAAAGTGTGTTTTAATTGTGAAAGTAAAGTTCAATCTCCTCAAAAATATAAGAGACAATTTAATGAAAAGTTCTACTTTCCTCAGACGATTTCAGCTACTTCGATTTCATTCGTTTCATTTATAGTTTCTATTAATACCCAGTGTCTGTCTATACATAATTTGTATCAAATATGCGCAATGAAAATATAACTTCTAAATATTAAGAGCGAATTTTCTTTTACAATGTTGATTATCGCTATTTCCAATGAACCCCATTTTCTTCTCCAGACGTTTAAGTTTGATCCAACATAATCATAAGGCACGTTTTAAAAGCTAAATTGACTTTCATTGTAAAACTGTTCAGGCAACATTTCCATCTATGAAAAACAACGTGTACAATATTTCGTACAATGTTTCACTTCATATAATTCAATAAAGTGTCTGTTCACATCGGGAATCAGAGATACAAAACTGAAAATGAAAGGGGACTTACATAAAAATATATAACCTATGCCATATAATAAACGGCGGCCCACCATGTGCCACTTGAGCATGTTCGTCTCTGTGAAGGAGGACCAATGCCATGAATTTATTTGGAGGTACGCTCTGAAAGAACAATTATTGTGGATTTCAGTCATCTATTTTACCGAATTCTTTCTATAAGTGGTGAAAGTAGCGGAAAAGTTAAACAGTTCAATATATTTTAATGACATCTTTCTATCTTCGACTGTATGATGATAAGTAATTAATATATAATAGAAAATACATGTTTCGCTATAGAGTTAATTTGAAAATTTCCCAGAGAAAATGTAAAGCAAATGTAATTTGATTGGCTCCAATACATTTGGAGAGTAGCTGAATAGATAAGATAGAGTATTCAAATGTTACAAAACCCCTCCAAACAACTCACAGTCTAATTTGTTTTGTTTTTTTTTCTTATTTTCAGATTTACCATTTTATTTTGTAATGCAGTCAACGTAACCACACCTTCATTATTACCTTAAATATCTTCTCTTTACTAACGACATCTTAAATATTTTCACACTAATTTGAATTAGATTATTCCCGTACGAAATGATGTTTAAAACACTATTATTTCTAAATGAACACAATGTTTTCATTCCATGTCTGTTATTGCTAAAGATAATAGCTAGTTATTGCTAAAGAAAACAGTAGCGATATTTCTAGATATAATCTATCAAATACATATTGCAAGAAAAGTAAAAGAAATACGAATTCCGTATTGATTAAATTTGTGTGGATATTTTAAATCAATGTAAAATGAGATGGCTGAGAAATTCGTTTCTTGGGATGTAAAATATTATATAAAAATTTCATTAAAAATATTTGGGAAGAACCATGATATCAGCTAACATGATTTCCTTTCATATTTATAGATTTTACAGGAGGGATATTGATAATCTCCTTGCAGGCCTTCCGACACCGGTGGGCTCAACATCGCTAATGGTCCTTTCAAATTATTACTGGCCTATGCATGCAGGAAGGACTCAAGCAAATCGGAGTTTCCAAAAGAAATGTGTGATAAAGAAAAAGTACCAGAGAAAACGATGAGCACAGAGCCAATGTAACTGGGAGGACGAAGAGTGGTGAAGAAGAAAGCAATAGTAAAATAATGTCAAGGATGAATGTGGTCTAGCTAATAGAATACAAAACAGGATGCGGTTTGAGATGATTCTGAGCTGACAACAGATTGTCGTGTATGGTGTTCATGTTAAATGTAAATTGGAAGGAAGACAGATAATTCTCGCAAGAAATGACTTGTAAATATATATTTCAAAATAGAAAACTGTATCATTTGAACAAACAAACGCAACAGGAGAATTTGAAATTTATCACACGTATTCAATGCAGGACAGGAAAGTCTCTGTTACCACAAGAATTTGCTTATTCTACAGGCTTTAAGTGAAACATATTATAGTACAATGTCGCTAAACTCAGCACTTTCGCATATCTCTTTACTTATTGGTTGCCTGAAGATATAGATGATGTTTATTTTATGAACATTGAAATATTTTTCCATCAATTGAAAATATACCCTGCACTTTAAAAATGTATGTCTGACCAACTAATACACACACACACACACACATATATATATATATATATATATATATATATATATATATATATATATATATATATATATATATATATATATATGCCTATATATATATATATGTATATGTATATATTATTATTATTATTATTATTATTATTATTATTATTATTATTATTATTATTATTATTAAGTGAGAGAGCAGTGCATGCTATAAATGTGAAACTGGGTAAAATATACGAAACCCAGTATACCTATCATGACTACCCGTCTGATAAGGGTACACCAGGCGCATGCATCACAACCATATGTGCGCGACACAATGATCTCTTATCAAGATAAATAGCGCATGATATTGCAGGTGAAGCCCAGTTAGAATTATCTTCAGGTCGTGTCGCTCCTCACTCTCAAGAAACCCCTGAATAACGGTTGTTTAATGATGTTGAAGGAAACACCCATGTTTGCAAAGGTGAATTATCCAACCCCACAGAATTCATTTCAACATATGGCTATGATGCTCCACCACTACTTCTGCTCATGAACAGAGATGCACATATCGTCAGCCACCGAAGGACATGCTCATCTGGTTAAGGTCAAGTAATTGACAAACAAATGTGTGGTATTGAGCAGAATATTTGCTGTAGACCATCTTTTATACCATGACATAACAATGTATATGATAACACTTCCAATCAGTTAAGATCAGAAGCCACGAGAGCCTCTGCCTGGTACTCATCAGGGCATTTATTATTGTTATTATTATTATCATCATCATCATCATCATTATCATTATCATTTCACATACACGCAACACATTAAACTGTTTTGGACAGAAAATTTCCTATCATCGGGCCAAAACAAGCCCCTTCAAATACCAAGAACATTCCTAAGTATCCTTGCTGACTCTAATAATACTGTTCTGTTGAGCTGCTCTAAACTAAATTTTATACCTTTTTTTCCTCTCTATCTCTTCCAGTCGTTAGGAATAGATCCTAATGAATCTATAATTGCAGGTATTCATTTTACCCTCATTTTGTATAGCCTGTGTAACTCAATGATTAAGTGGTAGTACCTTGCCATCTATATACCTCTAATATTGACTTTCACATCATTTGAAACTGTAGAATCAATCATCTGGCCCTGATACTTTTTATTCTCTTTGTTTACTACTACAACACTACCACCACTACTACTACTACTACTACTACTACTACTACTACTACTACTACTACTACTACTACTACTAATACCACTAAATCAGACCTTCTACTTTCTGTTTCTCGTCATCATTATTATTGTTTGTTTACTTCTCACAGCTCTCGCGGTCTTACTTTCTCTGGTAGATTCTGTGAGAGGGAACAGCAATTTCTTGTCAGATGTCTCAAAGAGTCTCTTTCCGAAGACTGTTACTTTTGGTACTTGGATGCTAACTTGTCGGCAAAAACACTAAACACGCAAACACAATTCTCAAAATCCTAGTTGTCCCCAGTAGTGCAGTTTTGTGGGCCTGTTCTGTCCTACAGACGTAGTCTGCGAGGTATGTTGATTTGCATGCAGATGACTTGTAGATTTCACATACTGCTAGAGAAACGTTTACCCTACAGAGAATCACTACTAAATTAGCTTTCATCCTAAGCGATGGATTCGTCCTAACTTTGAACACAATGCTTGAGATTAGTACCGAATGTTTCAGTATGGTATCCACTCACAGTGTGTATCATCTAATTTTTGTCTAAAAAGAATATCTTTCGCTAGACCAAACAAGACAAGGTCATAAGATATAGGTTGTAAACTCTCTTAATTTGGCGATTGCCTCATTTGTATTCAGATGTAGAGTTTGATAGCGATTTTTAATGAAAATGTTGACAGTTCAGTCTTCTTTTCCAAAAAATGTCCATAATATGACCGAATGTCTCAATATACTGCTCGTGCAGTACACTATGGTTTAGAAAATGAAGGGGAATGATGACCTTGTCTTTCCATGATTTACTGTGACCATGACTTTCTATGTCAATCGCTGGCGCGTGCTCAGCGTTTCTGTGCCGATAATAAAAACACAGATTTCACCATCTATGATCAGATCCTAAAAAGATATATCCTCTCATGCTTGAAACTTTTCCAGGGCAACAAACGTGAGCAGACCTCTAGACTTGTATCCTTTGGATCGGGTGTCACCTGGTAAGCTAAACACGTTGAACTCTCTTTCTTATGTACATAGTTCTCATCATCAGTCATGGATTTTGAGCACAGCTCAATTATACAGCAAGCTAAGAGATCCTAAGTGTCAAACTCTGCTTACTAATTTTACCACTCGCAGGTGACATTACTGTGTGGCATCATTCCGAAGTTGGTTTGTCTTTATCTAAATTTCTCCATACATCTGTGTAATGGTGTTATTTCTGTAAACAAAATGTCGTCTCCAGCGAATGTGGCGAAGCACACAGTAATAGCAGGTTGCTTCTACTTAAAAACCCGTATTAGCCTAACTCAGCAGAACAAGTATAATTACTACAGAGCAAGAGTTACCTATGAGCGTGTCCAAAGAATAGGCATATTGCAATTAAATAAAAGTGAAATGGCGAGAAGTGATATCAAGAAATAATATTTTGAAAAGTCACCTCACCTGTAGAGACACAATCTACACCAACGATGCACAACAATTGATTGCACAGCATCTTCCCTATGAGCTACAAGCATATCCGTGTGTCTATGTAAGTGTTCGTGTGTCTTCATAATGATGTTATTGCAGTTATGATGCTGACTTCATAACGAACCTTTTAGGTCTGTTCTTTACATATCTATTTTAATTTGTTATTTTTTAAAGTGTAATTAAATCTCCATTTATCCCTTTACGTTTTAATGTTTGGGCTTCAGTTTTCGGTTAGTTTGCAGTAATATTTACGCTGTTACATATGCAAAGTGTAGGTTATTGGCGTAATGAAGGTTAGTAGATTGTGTTTGCGTAGTTTTAATTGAATATGGATTAATTAATAATTTTTTAATGCATTTTTACATATATTTAATTTTTTGTTGGCAGTTATTATTACATAGGATTAAAATTTCTGACTAGTTATTCTCGTTTCATTTTAAATTGTCTTTCCATATTCAATTTTTCTTTGCATGTTCAAAATTCCATTTCTTTTAAGTCAGTCAGCATAAAGAATTGGTGTGTACCAGGAAAGACATATACGTTAATTTCATAACATTTCTTGTTTAAAAATATAGACATTTTGTAATGTGTCATCGATAATTGTTTCAATCTCAGATATAATCATGTCCCTTCCCTTTATGTCTTGAATTACTCAGGCAGATTAGATTGCATGTGCTGCTATTGAAGCCACAGTGTTCCGTGATGGAGTAACTGATAAAGAGGTGCTTGTGCTTGTTAATCAGAATTGTTATATTGTGAAATTTACGACGTAAATTATACATATATGTTTTCTACTTTTTATCTATATTTTGAGTTATTCAATGTATAGATGCGTTCTGCATTCAGAATCCTTGTTGTTGAGCTACATTCCAGTGTCTGCTCTCAGACAAGAGTTAATTTAACTACTTCGACAATCTCATATTTTTATACTAACTTTAAAACTCTATTTTATTTAATTGCGTCTAGATCGATATTTTAGCATGTTATTAGCACCAGTTCGTCAGAAATTTAGTAGCATTGTTGCATATAACTAGTAATTAGTTATATTTTAGGTTATGGTGCAGTTGTTGCAGACACACATACCCATATGTGTTTGTGGTTTTGTGTATATAGAAGCGCATACACACGCATACACACAGACCAGACACCCAAACTATCGCTCTATTTCTCTCTCACAAACAGAAATATATATGGATTCGTGCATGTGTGCATGTCTTTGTGTGTATATGTGTGTGTCTATGTGTGTGGTGCTTGTGCATACGTGTGTGCTTCTGTGCATGTGTGTGCTTGCATGATGAACGCATACGTAGATGCAAAGAAAACATTTAAAAACAAGCAGTCATCTCTCCAGCAATGTTTTTTGATATACACGGTAACATTGTACACACCGCTGTTCTGATCATAAACTTAGTTTATTACATACATTGGTATATGTGTTCTTTAATTTTATCGATTACTTCCATGAATATGTCATGTCTCTTTTTTTTATTTCCTGCGCACCCTTAATTTATTTCGACACCGTGCTAAGTATCTGTTTTAAAACACTTGCACTGTTAGTTTAGTATCTAAAATTAAACCCCCAAATTTATATGCCCAAAAAATAATCAATCATTATCTTTCTTATCTCTACACGTAGCTAGAATTCGCACATTCTAGTTCTCGCCTAGAATAGCGCTATCTCTTATCCATTTTTCCCTTTATCTTCCATTACTTTTGCACACAACAGTCATTCATAGCATACCGAATATTACAAATAATAGACGAACTTTTTAAATACACATTCATATGTATGTACTTATGTATGTATGTTATCAATCAGTTTCATTTCTGCATTTATGTATGTATGTATGTATGTATGTATGTACGTATGTATGTATCTATTTAGGTAAGTAAGTAGGTAGGCATGTATGATTCTGTCTAACTTTTCCGCCTCTCTCTCTCTCTCTCTCTGTATATATGTACATACATA
>NC_068983.1:126348457-126348929 GCF_001194135.2 Octopus bimaculoides | reverse complement strand
ATATATATATATATATATATATATATATATATATATATATACAATTTGATATTCCTAGGACATTTATAAATAAACAGGTGTTCTTACAGATGTTTCAGGGAAATGAATGATATCCCATCATCATCGGATTCGTATCAAAAGGACTTCAATACAAGGAATTAGTAGAGTTCATTTTATTACAAACTATTCTGGATAGGGGGAGAGATATACAAGAAATTAGATATAAGTTTTGAAGGAAAATGAACTCTACAAATTCCTTCTATTGAAGCTCTTTTAGATCGTCTCTATTGTTGGGATATCATTTATTTCCCCCGAAACATCTGTAAGATCACCTAGGAATATGAAATTATCTGGCCTTGTTATCTTATTCTATTTATCATATACACGCTCACGCACGACCTGCCCTAGATTCCGCACTCATGGGGACTTAACGACTGTACTTATATGTGCCTATATATATATATATATATAT
>NC_068983.1:126346165-126346706 GCF_001194135.2 Octopus bimaculoides | reverse complement strand
TATATGTATGTATATATAAGAGAGCGAGAGAGATTGTTATATTTGGATAGAATCTTGTAGAATGGTGTGCGAAAGCTCGTCCACAGTTATCGTCTATCAGATATCACCAAACACTTCAAATGCACATGCCACTCGATTTACTTCAGGAATTTCGTTGTATATCTATAGTGCCTATAAATAAATGAGAAACAGAAAATCACTACAATTGTTTCGAGTCATTTTCACACTTGCATCTCATACGTGAAAGTCTTTGCAATCAGCTATTATGCATCACAGGTGTAGAATGCATCTCTTCATCTGACTGTTTAAAATATATTTCTCGCTATATATCTTGCCTTGTAATAACGTATACTTGTGTAGGTATTGCATTGTAGCAGTTCTCATAAGAAGACGACACAGGATACACTTACAGTAAAACATTATAGATATCTACGATACATAGACAAACCGAAATGAAAATAAAATCATAGAGATGAAATATAAATAAAATTAAATGGAAATAATTACAAAACATATATATATATATATATATATATATATA
>NC_068983.1:126342905-126345878 GCF_001194135.2 Octopus bimaculoides | reverse complement strand
TCTTTTTAGCAAACAAAACATTACATCATCAATACATGGCATAACAATTCAAATAACGTTTAACAAAGGTTTCAGAACATTGCATAATCACAAGTTTACAATCAAGAGTTCGTACATCAAGTCCATTAAAATTTCGTTCACTTCGCTGTTTTCTATTCCATTAACAACATGTCAAAAAGTTCTTTCTTTTCTTTTCTTTTAAGTTTACATCACAGTTAACAGTTCTTTTAACACATGTAACGACGAAGTACATTTTAAAGAATATTTGAACAAACCTTCACCGTAATAATTTCCTTTCTTTCAAAACTCCTACTATAATCCAAGAAGTAGTGACCAACTGACTACTACGATCTTTTGGCTCCACACAGTCCCATCTCTCTGTCCTTCTCTCTCATTGCTTCAGTCCCTATCGGCTGACTGGTTCCTTTCTGACCATAGGCTCTCTCTTTCTCAGCCTCTGTCTGTCAGTCTCTCTGTTCATCTTGGTTGGCCGCTAGCCTTCACATCAACTGCTGGACATTTTCACTAGCTGACGTTCTTCATCCAACTACTGGACATTTTCACTGGCTGACGTTCTTCATCCAACTACTGGACATCTTCACATCATCCAACTCCCTGGCCAACTGTTTGATGCCAACTGCTTGATCCCAATTCCGTACGCCAACTGCCTGATGCCAACTGCTGCAGCCAACCGTTCGCGCCAATTCTTTGTTTATCATAAATACCGTAGCTTTACAGTGCTACCTTACCTCCTCCCAAAGCTGGGTCAGTCCAGTACAATTCCTCACTTGTTTTTCGTGACCGGAAAGGGTCACCGATCACTCCTACGCTAAAAATAGCTGTACTTGTTCACAAGACAAAGGAAATACCATTATCCTCAACAACCAGAATACGGTTTCAAAACCCAGCTCGGGAGATAGGGATATAACATTAATTTGTATTTTCGGTGGTCGCATCAATATTTTTAAAGTCCTTCGTTTCGGTCTCAAATCCGCCACAGTATGCAGAAAACTGGTCTTATTCTATATCTCTGGAAGTATCATTGGAATTTTTTCATGCAAAGTGCGCGCGCGCACACACACACACACACACAACCACACGTACACAAACACACACACACATATGTGCATATATATTATATAGATAAATAATCATGTGCATCGATCTATATATACGTAAACATTGCAGTCCCTTGTAAACTAAATTGAGTACAAATATAAGACGAATTGTTCAAGCACCCATACGTATGTATGTATATGTGTATATATGCATGTATGTGTGCATGTAGGTAGGTAGGTAGGTAGGTAGGTAGGTAGGTAGGTAGGTAGGTAGGTAGGTATGAAGGCTGGTATGAAGGCTGGTGTCAACAGCATCACTAAATATGTGGAAAGCGCAGTAAATAGAGAAAAAAGAGTGAGAGTGCAGGATAAAAAGCGAGAAAAGCGATAGAGTGAGAGGGAGAAATTTATATAAACGTATGTTATTTATAGCTTCTACATTTGCCCTGTTTACCAAAAATATTACAAAGTATAGTACGGAGCACGCCGCGGTACACGAGGCAGACTGAATGATAATGTTCCTCATGGGCGAACTAACTTCCTGCAACAGGCTATTTCTATTTGTAGAGACAACATACACGAAAGATGTGTGTGTGTGTGTGTGTGTAAAATGGAACCTTATAATATTAGCACGGCTCATGTGGCCACTTCCTACACATAAAAGGGAATGGTGGCTTATATATAGGGATTGTTTGTACCCTATTAGAATTCGAAATGGCCATTAAATAGCATTTTGCCACTTCATGATAGAAACAAGCTATTTTTTACTGACAAATATGTCCAGCGATTTCACGCTGGTTCAATCTGAGATTTCAATAATTTGAAATGACAGGTTCCTCAACTCTAAAATGTTATAGAACATGAAAACTATGCTGAATGCTCATACGTAGTGTGATCAATGTGTATCCGGTCGGTTGCAATAGTGACGAAGTACGCAGAGTGAAGCCGCTTGGAAAAGATTTACTTGAACTCTGTTTTGAATGTGCAATAAGTTTTCAAGTTCTAGCTTATTTCTGCTGTTCACAGCAGTGCTTCGAAAGGTGTGTAGCGTGTGATCGTTGCATTGCCCATGACAGAGAAAGCTGAGCAGAGAATATGCGTCAAATTTTGATAACACTTGGCGATACCTGCTCAGAGGCCTACGCAGTTTTCAATATTTTTCATCGTTCTGACACAATCAAGGAGATTCTGCGCAATTGAAACCTGAGTGTCTTTTTGGTCGGCGGAAAATCGTTTTGGCACAAATCTTCAGTGATAATGGACTGGACTGAACTGTAAATAATCTGCACATCCTCTGATAACTCAGGCATGATGATTCGACGATTTCCCCTTACATCTGCACACGCATCTGCGATGTTTTTCTCAGTGCTGCTGGTTGCGCGTCTCCCAGAACGTTCGTGAATATCAACATTTCTTCAGCCATCTTCCAAACGTCTGAATCACTCGTAAACTTGTGTGCAGCTCGTACACGTCTCTCCTTACACTTTCTGAAACTTTGCATAGGTCTCCGAGGAGATATCGCCATGACAACTGTCATGGTCAGTGCGATACTCACACGCTACACGCCTTCCTTCCAAGTGCTGCTGTAAACAGCGTAAGTGAGCTAGAACGTTAACACTTAGTGCGCATTCACAGTAGTGTTCAAGATCAATCTTAGCGAAGCGGCTTTACTCTGCGTTCTTTAGCTTCGTAACAATAACAACAATTCGGATACTTATTGGTGAGATCGCGTATGCATGATGTTAACATTTATGAATGTATTTTTCGTTCATCTCCTGCTAGGCTGATAATCCACAAGTGACGGATGTGTATGACGATGCAACTACGCAAGCGTTTCTCTGCGATGAGATAATGTTTTAGCTTTCAACTGTTGTATACCGCCTTCCCAGTGTGTGTATATATATATATATATATA
>NC_068983.1:126341593-126342886 GCF_001194135.2 Octopus bimaculoides | reverse complement strand
GTGTGTGTGTGTGTGTGTGTGTGTGTGTGTGCGTGCGCGTGTGTGTATGCATGTGTGAGTTTGTGAGTGTATGTCTTTTGTGTGTGTGCATATATGTATTCGTGTTTGTGTATTTATATTGTATGCAAATAAATCCACATGCAGTAAGGTACTTATAATGCAGTTTATTTCGCAGCAGAATTGTATATTCGTGGAAGTAATTGTTTAAAAATGGAGAATTTGCGTTAGTCGTATCTAGTGAGATGAAAACTATACAGCATAAGATGTGCGTATGCGTACAGCTACATGTCAATGATATTCGTGGAACCAAAGTTAAAATGTTCGAAAATGAATGTGTACTTGCTCATAAAATTACAGTTCACGTGGTGAATTTGTAGCTGTAGCTGAGCTGTCACGTGTGAATGAGTGTAATTAATCGTACAAGTTCCAAGTTTACATACGGAAGTTCTTTAACTGAAGGGACAACTGGCGGATCTAACGCATGAAATGATGAGAAACAGAGTCACGTATCATGATTCAACATGCACAAATTTATAGCTGTTTCAGCTATTATCGATCAAATGCATAATTGTAAAAAACCATCTGGTAGTTCATCAGGCTTTGTATGCAACTTTATATTTTCGAATGTGATTTCATGGTTATTGTCTGATATGAATAAGGCTGAGGCATGAAATCTGAAATGGTGACTGAAATAATGAGCTGCTCTTTTATTTGAAATTACAAATAACGAAAATGTGTTTCTTTTATAATGAGTGAGATGGCAGAAACGTAATCGTTTTATTACTCAACATTCCAAACCCTTGCATCTTTTACATTATGTTGATAGCAATATAAAAAAAAAACAACAACATCCCATGATTATGAAGAGTTTGCGAGGAACCTTTGATAAAGTATTATTTTATAAATCTCTATTCCTTATTTAATACGAATGAATTTCTCATTGGCGCACCTTGTGAAAGAATAAGAAATCACATTCATATATACAGCACAAATATCACGCGATAAGTTTCAAATAGGAAATCACATTTATCAGTCGTTGATAAACAGAATGACGAGACGAAACACCTTTGATAAAAGATACCCTCAAAAGTGTGCTTGTTTCCCATTGGTGTCATTCTCATTAAGTGATGAGAAAAACAAATGCGTGCATACACGCATATACACATACGCACGCGCGCACACACACGCACACACACACACACTATCTCTCTCTCTCACACACAGATGTATATATATGCATGTATGCGTGTGCATAATGAGCATTATTACATACAATTATATATATATATATAT
>NC_068983.1:126335812-126341389 GCF_001194135.2 Octopus bimaculoides | reverse complement strand
TTATTATTATTATTATTATTCAGGTCACTGACTGGAATCGAACTTGGAATCTTGAGGTTAGTTGCACACGCTCTTAACCACTATTCCATATGCCCATGGCGTAGTGATTAAGAGTATGGGCTACTAACCCCAAGATTCCGAGTTTGATTCCAATCAGTGATCTGAATAATAATAATAATAATAATAATAATAATAATAATAATAATAATAATAATAATGATAATGATAATAATAATATTTCAAAAAGGATTCACGTAACTCTTCACAAAGGTAAGCAGTCATGACGAAGAGCGTGATTCAATTGTATGACATTTTATGAGTTGAGAGATATTTCAACAATACGTCTGTCTTTGTCGAGTTCAAAATAAGAAGCGATAAACATTTTAAATTACAGGAATTTAAACGTAAAGTATGAACGAGATCAACCAGTGTCCACACGTTGATGGAATGACATCATCAGTTTGTAACTTAAAAACCGATGATGTCATTCCATCAATGTGAGGATGCTGGTTGCTTCGTTCATACTTTCCGTTTAAATTTCTGTAATTTTGAATTTTTATCACTTTTTTTATTTTGAACTCGACAAAGACAGACGTATTGTTGAAATATCTTTCAACTGATAAAATATCTTACAATCGAATCGCGCTCTTCGTCTTGACTAATAATAATAATAATAATAATAATAATAATAATAATAATAATAATAATAATAATAATAATAATAATAATAATAAAAATAACAACAACAACGTCGAAAAATACCTTAGGAATGAGAACCCAGGTTCGAACTTTCCCCTAAGATACCTGATGATGGCTGGAGGGTATATCAACCGAAACGTTGTGTTAACAACAAACGAGATGAGGAGAGGAGAAATATGCGTTAATTGTAAATTATGTAAATAATCCCATAGATGACAAAGGAGCATATTCGGTATACTCCGCGTTATGAATTCAATAAAAACAACAACGCAATGGAAAGTGCGAGGAATATTATTGCAGTATATGGAGATCGGACAATAACCGAAGCCAGTGTACACGGTGGTTTCAGAAATTCCGAGCTGAAAACTGCAGCGTCAAAGACGAGCTTCGTCCTGGAATAACTGTAGATCTCGACGTGGACGTCCTGCAAACCCTCGTGGATAAACTAATCCCATAATAACTGTTGAGGAATTAGCAGAGAAGCTTGGAGTTGTCCATTCAACCATTCATTGATGCATGCGTGCCATCGGAAAAAAGTCATCAAATTGGGTGAATATGTTCTTCACAAACTCTCCGAGTCAAATCGCGCACAGAGACTGAATGTGTGTTCTTCTGTGCTGTCACGTCTCACGAATGAGTCCTTTTGAACCGAATAGCGACGGGTGTCTATAAAAATGTCAAGCGTCGATAATAGTGGGCACGGAAAGGAGAAACACCGGCACCCCAGGTTAAGGAAGGCTTTTACCCACGTAAGATGTTTTTATCTGTTTGGTGGGATAGGAAAGGATTAGTCTACTTTTAAACCCAACCAATACGTAATAAATGAGATCTACTGCGAGCAGCTTGAGCGGCTTAAGTGGTCGCTAGAGAAAAAACAATTATCTTTGGTTTCAAGACGAAATGTGTTCTTCCATCAGGGTAAAGCCCGGCCACATAGAGCGTGGATGACATTCCAATGATTGGAGCAGTTTGAATGGAAAATTATGTCCCATCCAGCATGTTCGCCCATCTGATTATCATTTATTTCGCAGTCTTCAAAATCATTTGGACGGAAAAAAATATGAATTCTGTAGACGAGATCTAACAGTGCTGGAGTAGTATTTTTCGTCACGGAAAGTGAATTTTGGAACAGAGGTCTTGCAAGTCTACCAGATTAGCTGAAAGAGTATTGTAGAATATGGAGGAAAGTATATTTTAGATTAAAAACGAATATTATCTCAATAAAAGAAGCATTAAAAATCGCATTATTTACGGGATGACCCAATATGTGTGTGTGTATTTTTATGTATCCGTATATGCATGTATGTATATACATATATACATATGTATGCTTGAATAATTCATTCAGTTAAGTTCTTAGTCCTGGTAGTAAACAATGTGTAATTCTCCAAATATGCAATTCAAATACTACGTTGAAGCAATTACCTAAGTGAATCTTACTTATAGGAGACAAATACAAACTACGTCGCAGAGTTTGTAATACGATTGACTTCCACAGATAAGAATATATAGAAAGAAGTACTATATTAAACAAAGAGAACAGACACTTCTATATTTGAGAAATGAGGAATTATGTGCATTATTCAAATTATTTACATTTGCCCGATATTTGTCCTTATCTTTTTTGTTGTTAACACAACGTCTCGGTTGATAAACTTTCCGGCGTTCTTCAGGTGTCCTGAGGAAACTTCGAACTTGTTTTCTCATTCCTAAGCTATTTTCTTCTTCTTCTTCTTCTTCTTCTTCTTCTTCTTCTTCTTCTTCTTCTTCTTCTTCTTCTTCTTCTTCTTCTTCTTCATCTTATTATTATTATTATTATTATTATTATTATTATTATTATTATTATTATTATTATTATTATTATAGCATTCCTGGACGTATTAATAACACGCACCAAGTATGGATTCAGGACATCCGTTTACCGCAAACCGACCTTCACTGGACGATACCTCAACTTCAATTCCCACCATCCATACAATGTAAAAAGAGGGATTGCTCAGTGCCTAAAATATCGAGCAAAGAATATAAAATAAGCGATCGTAATACTCATCACGAAGAAATGGTCAAGCTCAATAACAATCTATTAAGCAACAACTACCCCAAAACATACTATCCAATCCAATAATGAAGACAAGAGAGGATGAAACTAATAAAATGTCCACAGTCTATCTACCCTATTTGAAAGGCTTCTCGGAAAAGATACAACAGATATGCGGCCCATATGACATCTGGACAGTATTCAAGAGGAATACAACAGTTCGCAAATATCTCCGAGTAAAACCACCAATAGAAGACAATTTGACAAAAAAAAACTGCGTGTACTCCACCTCATGCATTTGTGGTAGGTTATACAGAGGCGAAACATACCACGCCCTGAAAATAAGGATAAAGGAACATCGGGAACATGTAACACGGAGAGATATTGATAAATCGGGTATAGCGGATCATGTATAGAAAAATAGAGACCCCCTTCCCCTGCGGGATGAAGTTAAAAGAATAGACAGAGAACACCACTGGAAAATGCGCGAACTAAATGAAGTAGCACATATGCTAGGACACTACAACCGCCTAAGGAGACTGAAGGCAGATATGAATAGCATGTGGCAAACGGTATTAAGGAAGGATAGGAAAATATTAGGTTTATAAGCCCTAAAAATCACACGATAAATGCCCAGGGGCATATGGCGTAGTGGCTAATAGGGCGGGCTACTAACCCCAAGATTCCGAGCTCGATTCCAGGCAGTGACCTAAATAACAATAATAATAATAATAATAATATCGAAAAATACCTTACGAATGAGAACCCAATTTCGAAATTCCCCAGGACACCTGAGAGTATATCAGCCGACACCTTGTATTAACAACAAACAAGATGGGGACAAATACTCATCAAATGAAAATAATGTAAGAGAACAGACTGTTTCAAAAATAAATTAATTCTGATCATTTTCTAAACATGATACGTGTAGATAAATATACTTTCCAATCACAAACGAAAGTGACTTTTAGATATTAAAAAAAAGAACATATTAAAGACAGTATTATTATTTTCAAAATAAGGTCTAGACTATGTTAAGAAATGGGCACACAATACACACATGCAAAGCGAATAAGAATTATCTATTCCATAAATATATCAAACATTATATTTGTAGTCAATGAAATACCCACCGTGTCTTTGTATAACTCCAGGATGGCTGAGTGATATAAATGTCTTTCCTTGTCCGAAAGTTGCCGATATTCTTTCCGCGTTCTTAGTTCCTTGCATGCTTCGGTTTGATGAATTTTACATTGATAAGCTTTAAACATTCCTTTGTAAAGAGATATAATCCACGGATGATCCCAACTAGTCAAGTTGCTATTGAATTGATTCAAACATCTACGAAGAAAATCAGTTGCGGTGTTTGCTGTACTAAACCCTGATCTGTCCAGTTGTGTGAGACAATGATCAATAGGAACTGGGAATAGCCTATCAAAGTGAAAATTTGCAAGACAACCCACAGAGAAGAGATACACACGTAATATGATACATTGCTTCATCTTGTATTGTTGGAGAAAGAAAATAAAAAGTACAATAGATTTATATTAAATATTTTGTTTTTAGATATTATTAAAATGTATCTTGAAGTGATATTATTAACAACAAGTGGATTGTTTGCTACAGTAACACAAATACTTTTGAAATAAAGCTTCGTCAAAATCTTTCCTTACAAAATAAAATATGTTGTTTTTTTTTTTTTTATTAAGTGTGAATTACGTTGGTATTGGCCTAAAAAATATATATGCAATACGAGACTTTTGTTCATGGAAAAATCTTATATAAGTTTGATGTATTAATACCGGATGTTAAAATTTAAATTGACGTCAATAATAAAATATAAAAAATCTGTGTACCGAATGTATTTACAAAAAAGGCATGTTGTATAAATAATCCTGTAACAGGTACATAGCAGTCAACCTTTTCAAATGACAATACATGTGTGTTCTATTGATTCTTATTTAATACACACAAATAATATTTGCCTAGTATATTTGTTGAAGAATTTGTTTGTTGTCATTTCGCAGCAAAAAACCAATTTTATTTACATAGCGTTGGTGAGATATGTTAAATTGTTAGAACTTAATACAGAAATTACATTTTCAATCTGTAGAATAGGGAAAATGTAAACATATTCGCGGAAACATCAAACTCACATATATATATATATATGTTTCTGTATTTGTATTAATAGTGGCTGCTAAATGTAGGTGTGTGGTGTGCTAACGCACACGCGAATGGGCACATGCAAATTTTTGAAAACACACACAAATATGTATATATGTGTGTAGGTTTGTGTGTGTCTCTGTGTCTCGGTGTCTCTGTATGTGAGTGCGTATGTGTGTACGTTTATGTGTGTGTATATATACATATATATTTTTTATATGTATGGACGTCTGTAAGTATGTTAGTATTTACAAATGCTGCTAAAGTAGAGAATAAATTTGTATTATAGTGCTGGGATTTTGCACTGCTGTTTCTATAAGGTTCAACATACTGTCCGTACCGGTACCGGCGTAACAACTAAAATCAGATTAGCTTCACATGATACCAGGATTATTTATGTGCACCCCTGTGATGTAAGTGTGCGGGTGTATATGAGCGTGCGCGCGTTTACGAGTATCTATCTACTTATTCTTATACATATGTATGTATCTGTGTAGAAAATGATATATATGTATGTATCAAACTATAAAATATTTGTGTACTTATATATAAGTGTGTGTGTGTGTGTGTGTGTGTGTGTGTGTGTGTGTGTGTGTGTGAGAGTGCATACATATGCACAAATGTACACGTGTATTCATGGACACACACATATATATATATATATACATATATAC
>NC_068983.1:126331926-126332742 GCF_001194135.2 Octopus bimaculoides | reverse complement strand
ATATATATATATATAAAAGGCAAATAAGAAAATGGAGATGATATAAAGTCGACAAACATCGTCCAGTAAATATTCCAATTATATGTATTTATGAAATGATAACAGACATGCGTTTAAGTGGTACAAGTAATGCAATGAGATCAGCCATTTCAAGCTTAGAAGTAGACTCCGAAATACAAGGGTTCATGTGTACATGTCTGAGTTAAAATCTATTTAGGCTGTAGTTGAAGCGGCGAAACTGTGTATTACAAAACAAGTGTGTAAACAATTCATAGACGCTAAAAGTAAGGTTGGGATTATTATCATTCCTGGATATAAGCAGAAAGTATTCATGTTACGAAATAACTTAGGGAACGTAAGCAACCATATGTGTATTATAATTATAATTATATCAGGTTGTTAAGTTGTAAAGGTTGTAAATTTGTAAATATATGGAGTAACTGTATTTCGGACTTTACTCATAAGCTTGAAATTAGTACACAGACTTTCACACAACATAATAATACTTCATAAACACTATTCTAGTATATGACTTAGCTATGCATCTTAGTATGATAATATACTATCAAACTACTCTTTTATGATAGAATCTTTAGCCTCTGTTTATGATTATTTACTTTTCAACTAATCGCCTTTGCCTACACGATTCTCGTGCAGATAATTACTTGATTGGAAGTGTATCTCTGATATACCTAATGACACGCTACTCACGTATCCGTAAGTACTTCCCATAGCGCATTCATTAGTTAGGACCGACTTGAATATTCATGCCTTAACTATCATTATATTTATATGTATTCTTATAATTATGTCTAC
>NC_068983.1:126324918-126331873 GCF_001194135.2 Octopus bimaculoides | reverse complement strand
TACTGGTCTTGTAGTTTATTAATAGTCCTAACGTGCCTGAAAAGCACGATTGTTTTTAAATGTCAGCTGACGAATTATCTTGTAGGATTGACTTTCACCACACCCCGCTTTGCATAGGGGTATTGGGATTAGTGTTTGGTCAATAGGTAACAAGTATTAACATCGCAATAGGGTTTTACCCAGTTTTTCTTTCATTAATGTACTAATGTATTAATTTTCCCCTAAAAGGTTCAATTTAAGTTATTTCTGCCAACTCCCTTCACAATGATAGCTATTAAATAGCGTTTAGCCTCTGCGTCCACTTGCATAAACTGAGACGAAGCACATGAAGAGAAGCATCTTTGCTAGGCCGGAGAGTGAGTAGTCGAACTGGAGTATCGTTATGCGGGTGTGGATCCAGAAATCTCTGGTGTGGCGTGGGTCTGAGTTTGATTCATTTCAAGTGAGCAATGAAATGACAGTGCACTATGTTCAGAGATACTGAAAAATTTAATTTTTACATTGAACCGTTCAAGGGTTGTTTGTTGCTGGTACAAAAATATGCTTCCCCATATATATATTTTAAGAAAACAGTCAAATTTTAAAAGTTTCTTGGTTGGTGGGTGGGGGGTATTCGTTTCTTTAGCAGTAATTCTAAGACTAGAATCTCTGTTTATCAATGTAAAATTACTTCTGGTTGTTATGTCTTTAAATACATAGGTAGCTCATGGTCTCAGTTGTCGAAAAGAAATCTAACCATTACTCTACATTTAGACATATCAATAAACGCAAGAATGCTCGGCTTAGTAAATTAATTTGATCTCTAAAGGGTAATAGTAATAAATTCGATTCGGAATGGCCAATTCTGTCCAGATCCTTCCCATATGACAAAGATATTTTTTTTTGTCCGAACCTCTAACGAAGAACAATTTCTCAAACTTTTCTCGGAGAATATTTTTGTAAACACGTTTAAAGAACGCGTTTATCGTTTTAAACATTGGCAAAAACATACTTGTATTTTCTATAAGTAATTTCTACTAATATATAAAAATCTTACATTTCATTTACACTACATGTATCTAGTTCCACGGTTTTAAATTACTTTCCTATTTATCTATCGCCCTATATTTCTCCACTCTTAATTTCTGTTAATTTCATTCTTTCACCTCCTTCTCTTTCTGTAAATTACCTTTAATGTTAAATCTAATAACATTTTTGCCAGCGTACCCTTTCATCATATACGTGGTAATCACATTCGGGTAAAATGGCTTATTGATGTATTTTCCTTCTCTTTTTTTCCCCGACGAGATGATTGCATTGTTCTACATCATTTTTATTCCCTCTGGAATAATCTCAAAGCTTTCTTCGAAACACGTTGGAAGTATAAATGATTTGAGTAACACCTATGTTTGTCTCAATTTCTTAATTTTACCTTGTTATACAAACACATTTCACTTAACGCTGGAATTTTAGACTTTATTAACATACTGTAATATCCTTGGCACTTATGGGAATTTTTGCTATCTGGTAACTATTTATTTATCTTTTCTGTGTTATTTTTCACGTTGAAAAATACACACACACACACACACATATATATATAGCTATCTATCTCTCTCACCGTTTTATTTTCCCCCTAATTTGTTTTTATATCTCTCTTTCTCCCTTTTTTCCAAAAAACAAAGAGCATTTTTCTGCTCTTCCAATCAGAGCACAAATCATTTGATTTATATAAATAAACAAGAAAACTCTGTTTTTATCATTTTGATTTTGATTTTGTCTTGACGAGTTCGATAAACGAAAGAAACCGCTTATAAAGAATTGTCCAGAATTCTGATGCCTTTTTTCTAACTATACACATACACACATATATATATATATGTATATATATATATATATATATATATATATATATATATATATATATATATATATACATATTTATATACGACGGAGTTGTCCTTTTGGTTTCCGTTTACCACATCCGCTCACAAGTTTTGGTCAGCACGAGGCTGTAGTAGAAGACACTTGCGGAAGGTGCCACGCAGTTGTGCTGAACCGGGAATAATGCGATTGGGAAGGAAGCTTCTTACCACACATCCACTACTACGCCTATATATATATATATATATATATATATGTATGTATATATATAGGAGAGTATTGTAGTTCGCTTGAAGCATTATGTATTGTTTGTAAAGAATAAAAAGTTTAGAATGGTACAACAATGCACCATAAAACAAAAAAATTGGACTATATACCTGTTGTAATTTGGTTATATATAGTCCGATGATATTTCGGAATTACAATTCCTTCTTCAGATCTTCTTAGCTGGAGTCTCTGCTATAAACTTTTTTCCAACGGTTTTCTTTTTTTTTTTTTTTCGGAAGCGTCTCAGTAGTGGTCTCACGAATCTTCTTCCGGAATTCCTTATGAGAAGTCCGTGAGTTCAGCTATGTTTCAATCTTGTGTGTGTTGGTACATCTGTGGCGCTATTTCTAAGTTATGTGTTATACGGTAGAAAATGGAATACAAAGGATCTCTGATATTTTCCTGTAACTTTTACCTACTTTTCACTGTTCAATAATTAAGTTTTTCACTGACTTTTTGAGTTTTTTTTTACTTTTCACCATTATTATAAAACTACTTTATGTTGTCTCGGTGTTGCATGAAGAAGCTAGCCTTTTGACACTTAAAAATGACCACTGATAGAATTATTGGATCAAACGAGTAAGTTCTTGTAAAAAAACATTATTTTAACAGTATTTTGTGGCATAGAACTCATAAATGTATTCTGTACGAATACTTTTTTCACCCCTAAATATTTGTCATTGTATATAAATTCATTAGTTACTATAATTTATTAGTTTCTTTTGCATATTCTCAGTTTATGCATATGTATGCAAATATAGTATTGGTATATCCCATTTATGTTCATTAGAAATTAAATAAATAAAGAATTTTGACATGTACGAATATTTATTTTCCCCCACTGTATTTCTCAACTATTTTGTTAACGGTTTCAATGATTACTGAAATATAGCGAATAATTAACTTAGCGAGTAAGAAATGAAATTTAATAAAAATCAAGTTCCATTTAAAATTGTTTAAATTATAGTATATTTTCCAAAAAGTTTTCATTGGAATCTGAAAATATATATATATAATCTAGGAGCGATGCAATTTTGCTTACATGTCTAATAGATGTCAGTACAAATATTTAAGAACAACACAAAAATAAGATTAACGTACGATGAGCCCGGAAAATGTGTCGAATTATTCACTAGAGATGTAATGAGAAACACGACAAACAATGATAGTATCAGCACATTTTCATAGGTTTCGTATAGTATATAAAATATCGTGAAGATGATAATGTAAAATAATTTGCTCTTTTATTTTGTTTACCATAACAAAGAAATACAATCGATTTTTTGTTTGATAATTTATGACATTTATCGTCGAGACGATATTTTTCATAAAAAAATGTAATTTAGAGTTTTGTTTTCTTTATATTTATTTCAGTACGAGAAACACCAATATGCACTAATATGTGTTGTACATATTTTGATCACTTACTTTAAACAAGCAGAATTTCTCTGCATATTGAAATTTCTAATGAGAATTTTCAAGACATTGACTTTCTACAAGCATAATCATGTCTGTATGTAACCTGGGCAAACCATGCGTAATGCAGAAAAAATATCAACCAATATATACAAGGTGACATTTAACAACTATATGTTACATGTCGCGAACCGTCAGTTCTTTTTCTTTTCTTCTGATTATATTTGTGTAAGATAGGTGCATGAATGCGGTTCTAATGAGATTAGCATGAGTATATGTGCGTGCATGTTTGTGCATGTATTGAGTGTGACACTGCGCTCAGAGTGAAGAACTCCATAATGCTTAACAAACATCTCCATTAAATTCTTGAAGAATGCCAAAAAATATCAGTAGATCGGTACACGCACGTATGTAAATAAATATGCATACATACATACATACATACATACATACATAACCATTCGAAGCGGCAAGTCGCTTATTTGGCGTGAGAGGCTATTTATTGAAAATACGATGAATACTATCTCCATCTTTAGAGCCACAACTATCAGCCTTGATAAATAACTGGTTATTTTTCAGATGAAATACTGAGGGAGTGTTTTATTCCTGATCGTAGTGATTTTCGACTGCAAAATTTAATCTTCAATACAGAGAGTTACTGAAAGCAATATGGCTCGACACAACAACAACACAATCTAGGAACAGAACTAAAACAGCTCAACAGATAAACATTTTTTTTTCTAACTGTAGTTAAAGAAGAAGCCGTAGATACAAAACTCATTTCTCCAGGAGCTATGAATTGAATAATGATCTATTTAACTGCTACGAAAACGCGAAACAACCCCCGCCCCCTGTTGGCAATATGAATCGATTAGATCTGCATCTGCTATATGAATCGATTAGATCTGCATCTGCTATATGAATCGATTGGATCTGCATCCAGAGGTAAATAATTTTACTGCGAAGCAACTACGCCAACAAGCAACATTTGTAGGACATAGAAAGAAGATTAGTAACTGTAACTTTATTAAAAAAGTCGAAAATTAACTTTCTTCCCAACTCTATGAACAAAGCCGAAAGCGTGAATGATATAAGACCATCACGAAATTTCGCAGCTAGCGACATTCCAACAGATTCAATAGTGCCTGCCAGCGAAGCTACATTACAGGGCTCAAGTAACTGACGACTGTCCCCTGCTACGACTATGGTAAATAGCAGGCACAACCGCAACGATTATTGTAGTAGTAGTAGTAGTAGTAGTAGTAGTAGTAGTAGTAGTAGTAGTAGCAGCAGCAGCAGCAGCAGCAGCAGCAGTAGTAGTAGTAGTAGTAGTAGTAGTAGTAGTAGCAGCAGCAACAGCAGCAGTAGTAGTAGTAGTAGTAGTAGTAGTAGTAGTAGTAGTAGTAGTAGTAGTAGTAGTAGTAGTAGTAGAAGAAGTCCGGAGTATATGCCGGTGAAATGTGCCCTTAGTGAAATTTCCGAGAAAAATATCTTGGTCTTTGAAGGACTCTCTCGAGGAGAGATTGTTCTCTACCAAAGTAAGTAAAAAAAACAAAAAACTATCAGATACGGTATTAAAATATGTTAACGAATTTAGTGATGAGCATTTACAACATTGAATCTCATACTGGCAGATTAATGCCTGTCTATTATGCGCTGGCTACCATTGTAAAACAGTACATGAATGATATTCAAAAAGTAAACAAAACAGGAATAACAAAGAAAGCACCATCATGGGTTTTGAAAACAGAAAAAAAAAGACAACTGGTTTCATGTAATTATGCTTATTGCATGCAAACAAGCAAATCACATACGTCCCACCAACAGACACTAAAGAAGGAGATAGAAATGATGTTTGGAGACAGAAAAAAGAGGAGGCTCACTTGCAAGCAGGAGCTAAAAACTGTCTGTGAAAAACTTCGCTATCAGAAGAGAATAACTGAGAAGAACAATAAAAAGAAATTAAGGGCAACTAGGGAGTAGTATACAGAGGCAAGAGAGGAGGAGCAATAAATACCGCGGAAGCTCCTTCACGAGAAGACATAGACACCTTCTGGAGGGAAATCTGGAGTCAAGAGAAATAATTTAACCATGATGCTCTGTGGCTGGAAGAAATGAAAATAAGTTATTGCACCTGCGTTATATCCAAGACATACAACATTGATGGTGAAACTCATGCGTCTGTGATCCAGAAACTCTAGGATGGAAAAGCACCGGGAAGAGACTTGATTCTTGGATATTGGTATAAGAAGCTAACATTCTACCGGCCATACCTTATCAATCTGTACCAGCAAGCTTTCATTGGGAACAGTAGCATCCCACACTCCCTAGCTCTGGCAGAGACAAAATTCATCCACAAATGCAGAAACACCCACATGGCAAAAAACTGCTGGCCAATTGCTTGCCAGAGCTTAATGTATAAGTGATATACAGCATGTTTAAACCTCTTCCTCCGAGACCACTGTGAAACCAATAATATTATCACAGCAGAACAAGAAGCTGGGAAGAAGTCCACCTGCAAGGTCATGCGCTGTTTATTTTTATATGGGATCACCATGTCGCGAACATGGTGGTGATCCACGTGCCTGGTGTACCCTTATCAGTCGGGTAGTCATGATGGCTATTCATGGCTTCGTATATTTTACTCCAGTGTCACTTAGATATCATTCACTGAATTCTCACTCAATAATAATAATAATAATAATAATAATAATAATAATAATAATAATAATAATAATAATAGTAATAACGATAATAATAATAGTAATAATAATAATAATAACGATAAATGCCCTGATGCAGCACGCGGCAGTGGCTCGCATAGCTTCTCATCTTAACCGATTGGAAATGTTATCATATATATATTGTTTTGTCTTGTATAAACGATGGGATACAGTAAATATTTTGCTCAATACCTTAGATTTATTTGTCACTTGTTTGACCGTCACGGCTTCAGCCTGTTCCTTAGTGGGTGACATTGTGGGCATCTCTGACACGAGCAGGAGTAGTGGGGGACCATCATAACTAGGTGTTGAGAGGAATAATTGGGGTTTGGATAATTTACCTTTGAAAACATAGGCATTTCGTTCAACATCTTCAAACAACCCTTATTCAGTGAGCTTTTGATCACGATGGGCTACTCGACCTGAATAAATTTCTTGCTGGGCCCCACCTATAAGGTTTGTGTTGATATGATATCAGCATATCGTGCACATATGTATACGATACATGAGCCTGCCTTACCCTTACCAAACAGGGTGTCATGGTGTGGATACTACACTTCATATATTTTACCCCAGTATCACTTTGATGGCATGCATTGCTCTTTCACTCAATAATAATAATAATAATAATAATAATCAGAATCAGAAGAAGAAGAAGAAGAAGGAGGAGGAGGAGGAGGAGGAGG
>NC_068983.1:126319214-126324627 GCF_001194135.2 Octopus bimaculoides | reverse complement strand
CATTCCAATCGATTTCGAAGTATGGGTGTTTTAATGAAAGAATGTTAAAGAAATATTAAAAAACAAAAAAGCTGCACATTTTATATTTGCAACTGATGCAGGAATGTAATTTGAGTAAAATTATGGATTTTGCTACGAAATTACCATGGAGTGAATGATGATTTTAATTTCGCCTGTCATTGTTGCATTTCTTCCACTTAAATCGTATAGATGCATCGTGGCGCATTTTACACCATTCATATCGATCTAGATAATAACTTTCCTAAGATTTTGAATTAAGCACTTGGGATTTTAATGATTGTTTCAACTTAAACTTATACCTAAAAATGTCCATTTGTTTAAATAGAATCCCTTGCATTCGAACGTGTCCTGTCAGTCTGCACTGAATACTCAACCGCATGATTTCGATACTGGAAATACCACATCTTACTAAAACGTTGACATTTTGCAGTAGGTTTATATGTCTGGAGGAGGGAGTCCATGATTGTGTCAAATAGAAAACTGTATTCAAAATGGAGAATTTTGAATTTTAGTTTTCAAATTGACACTGTATTTTCACCACAAATGATAATAATTTATTTTTCTCCAAAATACGTACAAGGCCTGGCAGCAAAAACAACAATAAATTCAACAACAATAGCAAGAACAACGACGACAACAACAACAACAGCAATAATAATAATAATAATAATAATAATAATATATAATATATATAATATATATAATATATATAATGAAAAAAGACATAACAAGTACATGTAGAATTTGTGGAGATGGACAAGAAACAATAAATCATATTATCTCTGGCTGCCCAGTCCTGGCTAAGAAGGAATATATTCACAGACACGACAGAGCTGGGACCTATATACACTGGAATCTATGCCAACACTATGGAATAACAACAGAAAAAAGATGGCATAAACACACACCAGAAATGGTCATAGAAAACGAGAAAGCAACCATACTCTGGGATATGCCAATACACACAGATAGAGAAATTAAAGCAAATAGACCAGATATAGTTGTCAAAGATCATGAAGAAAAAAATGCTTTCTAATTGATGTATCAATACCAGTAGATGACAACGTCTCTCTAAAAGAAACGGAAAAACTTTCAAAATACAAAGACCTGGAAATAGAGGTAACTCGAATGTGGAATCTAAAAACAGAAACAATTCCTATTATAGTAGGTGCCTTAGGTATAATAAAACAATATTCAGACAAATGCATAACAAAAACACCAGGACTTACAAATATATATAACATACAGAAAATTGCACTACTGGGCACAGCACACATCCTACGCAAAACACTTTCAATACAGTAACCATAGGAGCACCACAGCAAACCACAGCACATACCCAAGGCGCATAGAGCTGCGCTCGGTAGTGAAGTGAAAGCACGTTATAAAAATAAAACTACTGAATAATAATAATAATACAGCTGCAAAACTATTATAAAATAACCACCATACGAATGCAAAAATACATACTTCAGAAGCAAGGAAAACTGATACAAATAGCCCCAAAAAAAAACACCAGCAAAACCAAAAAACTGTTTTCAGTATTTAAAGAAGCTGTCAAAAACAAACAAGATATTGTACTACCTAATAAATTTGAAGAAGAAGAAGAAGAAGAAGAAGAAGAAGAAGAAGAAGAAGAAGAAGAAGAAGAAGAAGAAGAAGAAGAAGAAGAAGAAGAAGAAGAAGAAGAAGAAGAGTGGGGGAGCATCATAGCCATGTGTTGAGAGGAATTCTTTTAGGTTTGGATAATTCACCTCTGGAAACATGGATACTTTGTCATCCTTAAAAAAACAAACCTTATTCAGGGACCTTTTGAGCGCGATGGGCTACTTGACCTGAAGAAAATTCTAACTGGACCCCACCTACAAGGTAATGCACTGTTTATCTCGATATGAGACCACCATGTCACGCACATATGGTTGGCATGCATGTGCCTGGTGTACCCTTATCAGACGGGTAGTCATGATGGGTATACTGGGCTTCGTATATTTTACCTCGGTGTCACTTTGATGGCATGCACTGCTCTCTCACTCAATAATAATAATAATAATAATAATAATAATAATAATAATAATAATAATAGTAATAATAATAATAATAATAATAATAATAATCAACAAAAAGCTATAAAATAAATGAAATACAAACTAGAACTAGAACAGGAACGGACCATGATAAAACGATGGCAAGAAAAGTCCTTTCATGGCAAATACTGGACTAAACTAATTGCAAAAGAAATAAAGAAATAGACAGAGAAAAATCCCAGCAATGATTGAGAAGCTCAGGGCTCGAAGTAGAGACTGAAGGATTTTAATTGAAGCACAATTCAGTGATGACATTGCGATGCAATTCGGCCTCGGTAAATGTTCGAAACCTACTTTTGTCAAAGAAAAGTGACAAAAAAATCCAATTTTAATCTTGACCAGCTGAATGTCATATAGCAATTTGAAGCAGCTGGGAGCTACAAATACCTAGGGGTACATGAAGGGGATGGAATCAAACATTCACTGATGAAGGAAAAGGTCAGAATAGAATGTCATCGCAGGGTAAGTGCAATACTCAAGACAGAGCTGAATGCAAGAAACAGGATCGAAACAATACTTTAGCCATGCCAGTCGTGACTTACAGTTTCAATATCATTAACTGGTCAATTACTGAAATATGTAATCTTCATAGAAAAATAAGAAAACTGTTCACAATGCATACAATACACCACCCTAAGGTACATAGCTGGTTAAGAAATGTGTACCACATAGCTGGATTAAGAAATGTCTGGAAGTCTATAAAATAGCGCATACTCTGTGAAATTTTTGTCTGTAAGTATGAGATCATGGAGAATCACACTGATTTTGAACAGTGACAATGAATCTCTAAATGCTGGAAATGTAAAAAAATATCACGTGGCATTTTCCAGGGTGACTCACTATCACCACTCATCTTTTGTCTAACCTAAATACCTCTCTCAAAATTGCTCAATGATGCACAGTACAGTTATAAAATGTTTCATACAAATATAGATCATCTCATTTACATAGATGATTTAAAGCTCTTTGCAAAACATGACCAACAACTCAAGAGCTTACTAGCGATTGTCAAACAATTTAGTGATGACATCAGGATGCAATTTGGCCTCGATAAATGTGCAAAAGCTACCTTTATCAAAGGAAACATGACAGAAACATCTAACGTTAACCTTGACCAGCAGTATGGCATAAAAGAGCTAGAACCAGGATAGAGCTACAAATACATAAGGGTAGTTGAAGGGGATGGAATGAGGCATTCAGTGATGAGGGAAAGGATCAGAAGAGAATGTTATCGCAGGGTGAGAGCAATACTTAAGTCTGAGCTGAATGCAAGAAACAGGATCGAAGCGATAAATGCTTTAGCCATACCAGTCGTGACTTACAGTTTCAATATCATTAAGTGGTCAATTATTGAAATATGCTATCTGGACAGAAAAATACCAAAACCGTTGACAATGCATACGATGCATCACCCTAAGGGAGATATAGGTCAACTTTATCTGCCAAGAAAAGAGGGAGGCCGTGGACTTATACAACTGGCATTAACAATGAAGATTGCCACAATTGGCCTAGACACCTACCTGAAAAACTCTGAGAACAGGATGTTAAAACTTGCCTGAAAACATTAAAACAAGAAAGCCTCATATTGAGTAACAAAACAGGCAAAGGAATAGCTAAGTGAATTCAAAATACAGCAAATTCCAGAATAAGACGTACAAGAAACAAGCAAAGAAAAAGCTAAGCGCATGAAAACCCATCTTACACATTCTTACTGATAATGGGCAAGAAAATCTCTCAATGGCAAATACACGAAGAGAGTTACTAGGGCCGATGTTGACAAAGCCCTTACCCATGAATGGTTAGTGATTTTTCTGGCTAAAAATCAGGAACATTGGTGTTATAATTTTCAAATGTGCCATAGGATCAATCTGGAGGGAGGCGAAACTATAAAGGTAGTCGGAGAGGAAAGAGATAAGATCAATGAACACAAGATGAAAGAAACGTACAGGAAAGAGTATTTGAGGAGAACTCAGCTAGTGCTCCAATCAAAGCTAAATTGCAACTCTATGATAAGAGCAATTAACACGTGAGCGGTTCTTTCGTTGAGAAAAGGGGCAGAATATTATCTTGGAAGAAGAATGAATTACAAGAGATAGACCGGAGAACACGAAAATCTATGAAAATAAACAAGGAACTACACCCAAAGAATGATATGTCAAGATTGTATGTAACGAGTAAAGAAGGATGATGGGAATTGGTATGGTGTACAGGTTGTGTAAGGGAAGAGGAGAATTGCCTGACTTGGTATGCCAAGGGGAGCAAAAAAGAAATGATTCAAGTAGTGAAATGCAGGGAACCTTTAAAGTGAATGAAGCCGTAGATCCAACACTATTTCAGAAAGATCAGAGCGAGCAGATGAAGAAAATTTGGCATGAAAAGAAAATGCACTGTCAGTTCTTGAAGAATAAAGATGACATTGACTGGATTAGAACCTGGTAATGGCTGCAGAGAGGAGATTTCAAAGGGCCCACTAAGGTATTAGTGTGCAGCGCTTAGAACAAGCTCTCAGAACAAACAAGTTTCAATATCACAATGGTAAAAGCACTGACTCGCCAAAGTGTAGGATGTGCACTGAGAAGGGAGAAATGATAAGCTATATTATTAGTGAGTGTTGTAAGTTCACACAACGCGAATACAAAGGGAGACACGACAATGTGGCCAGATATGTCCATTGGCTATTGTGCGGTAAAGAAAAACGTCGAGAGAGCCGAACAGTAGTATGAACACAAGCCTGAGGAGTAACAGAAAACGAACATTATAAAATACTCTAGGATTTTAAAATACAGTGCGATCAAGTCATACAGCCGAGACGGCCAGATATCGTGATTATACATAAAGATGAAAAGGAAGCAAAGATTTTGCAATAGCAGGCGATTCGAGGGTGAATTGTAAGGAAACATAAAAGACTGAGAAATAATATTCATTGTGGGAAGAAATAGGAAATTATAGGGTATGAGGAATGTAATGGGGGTACCGGTGGTAATTGGAGCATTAGGAGCAGTTTCCAAAGTCTTCGAAAAAACATATTAAATATATTGGAACTATTGCCAGGCTCGAACATATCCAGAAGACAGCATTGTTGCGTACAGCTCGCATTATAAAGAGAGTATTGTCTCTTTGTGTCACAGGAGAAAGCACTACTTGAGACATTTGGTGATTTGTTATTGCTTGCTTTCAAGTAAAGAATAACCGGCAATTATGAACTATCCGAGAGCCTTTAATAATAATAATAATAATAATAATAATAATAATAATAATAATAATAATAATAATAATAATAATACGAAGAAGAAGGAGAAGGAGGAGGA
>NC_068983.1:126310030-126318781 GCF_001194135.2 Octopus bimaculoides | reverse complement strand
ACAAATTTTGGTTAAAGACCTGCTGTTGGGGGACAGGGGTTAGTCGATTTCACTAACCCCCTTTTATCAAATGGAACTTATTTTATCGACGGTGAAAGGATGACAGGAAAATTTAATATTGGCAGTATCTGACAATAGACTTACTGAAAAAATTATGCTAAGAACTTTAACGGATACGCATACGATTCTAACAAGTAGCCGCCATACCTAATTTAGTAGTAATAGTGGTATCTAACTTTTAAATTAATAAGAAAATACATACCAAAAAAAAAAACAATAATATAAAATAAAATGATCTATATTTCTGCATGGGAAACGTGGACTGAAAGTAGAAACCGAGTCAATCATAGAAAAATTTTCCAACCAATTCCGTAAATGTTACCTGTTAGATCGATTGCCTCTCAAATTTCTCAAACAGATCACCGAAATGTTATATTTTTAATGTTGATTTGTTTTCTAAGTCAATGACATTTGCAACGATTACTGTTGGCAGTATTAACGAACAGATGTTACATATACCAACACTGAACAATGAGTAGAAAATGATAGATGGAATCTAAGACCCCATGTGCGATACGGTGGCAATATTTGATGCCGACTTCTAGGAAATGCGTATATACATATAGATAGAAAGATAGATAGATAGATAGTATTAACCTAAGCATGTGTATGCAAAAAGGAAAACTATAATTGTCAGTAACTATGACTAGGGTGTTAGAAATCCCTACATTTTTAGAAACAAGAGCTATAAAATGCTCAAATGTTGTAGACAAAGCAAAAACGTGTATACATATATACTGTTAAGAACATTAATCACCCGAAAGAACCGATCGAGAATTCCCTTTACTGATCGGTCAGTTCGGCAATTTCCGTTGCCTCACCAGTAAGGTGAGGCTCGAATTCGGAAGATTCCAGACTGAATTCTCTTTTAGTATATATGTTTTTTGCAATAAAAATCTATGTAGGATTTAGCGAATCGCTAGTGTGTATACAGGAAATTAATATTAGACGACAGTATGCAATGTTTTACCATAAAGGGAAACTATAAGTGTCACTAAATGTGACAAGTATCGATCAGTGTTTTCGGGTGATTATAGTCTCTGTCAATATATATCGTTGGTATTATGCAGAAGTGTTATAAGTCGAAACCGTTGTTTTTTCAGCAACGTTGTACCTTGAAAAACAGCCGCAAGAGTGATAAAACCTGTTTATGAGTCAAGTGAACTCCACCGGGAATCATAACAGTAATGTTCTGATTTATAGAGATGGAGGGACATGTGGATATTACCATTTGCTCTGCGCGGCAGAATGCACAAAACACAACTTGATTTATGCTGTTTGTACAACAGAATAATTAAAAAAAAATTTTAATGGGCTCATATATGACATCAGACACGACAGTGGTTCGACAGAACTTGCCGAACATTTTGCATCAAACGGCTGCAATTTTTAAAAAGTCTTCAAATTGCATATTATGAGAAAATATTCTGAATCTGTTTTACTTTAAATACTCAAAATTCATGAGAAATATGCTTGCAGGTTATTAACATCACAGTCTGTAGGAATGAATAAAATGATAGTAGAATATCATCGAAACTATCCAAATCTATTTGATTAAATATTCTTCTTGTTTATCCTTTTGTTTTTTCTTTCCACTTCTTTTCTGTCTTTCTTTCTGTCTTTTTTCTTTTCGCCTGTTATAAAATTGAAACTTAATACTGATGATGTCATGCCATCAACTGGTTGCTCTTGTTCACCCTTTGAATTTAAAGTTCTATAATTTGGAATTTTTATCACTTCTTATTTTGAACTCGACAAATATAGGCTTATTGTCGAAATATCGTTCAACCAATAAAATGTATATTACAAACGAAATTTTCTCTTCTTTTTCTTCGTCTTGACTGTTTACCTCTGTGAAGAGTTACATCAATCCTTTTAAATTATTATTATTATTATTATTATTATTATTATTATTATTATTATTATTATTATTATTATTATTCAGTATTTTTATATTTATTACGTGCTTTCACTGCATCACCGAGCGCAGCTTTGTGTGCCTTGGGTATGTGCCGTGATTTGCTGTGATTTTCTTATGGTTACTGTATGAAAAGTGTTTAAACGTAGGATATGTTTGCACTGCCTAGTAGTGCTGTTTCCTGTATGTTATATATATATTTGTTAGTCCTGGCATATTTGCTATGTATTTGTCTGAATATTTTTTTTTCATTCCTAATGCGCCCACTATGATAGGAATTGTTTCTGTTTTTAGACTGCACATTCGAGTTACCTCCATTTACAGGTCTTTGTATTTTGAACGTTTGTCCATTTCCTTTAGAGAAACGCTGTCATCTGTTAGTATTGATACATCGCTTAGAAAGCATTTTTTCTTCATGTTGTCTGACAACTTTCTCTGGACTATTGGCCTTAGTTTCTCTATTTGTGTGCATTGGCATATCTCATAGTATGGTTTCTTTCTCAATTTCTGTGACCCTCTCTGGTGCGTGCCTATCCCATCTTTTTCCCTAATTATTCCATAGTGTTGGCATAGCTTCCAGTGTATGTGGGTCCCAACAAGAAATTCCCATGATTCGTCGCAAGCAGCGGAGGTGGACGTGTTCAAGTACTCGCATTTGCCTCCTATACAGCGTCTATATCCCACACCCGTACAGCAGAGAGGTGATGGCGACTGCTCTATAGACTGCCAGCTTAGTGGAAGGTTTAATACCTTGTTCGGCCCACACACGTGTCCAAATTCTGTCAAACAAAGCTCTTGCTTTTGCAAGCCTCATGGAGACATCTTTGTCCATGCTGCTGTTTGAGGGCAGGCATCACTTCAGTTTTTTGCAGGCTAATGGTCATTCCGAATGCTTTTGCTACTTCTGCGAGACAAGTAACAAATGCCTGCAGGTCTAGTTAATTCAAAACTGCAAGTGCACAATAGTCTGCAAACAGGAAGTCTCTCACTAGGTCGGCCAGGACTTTGGTTTTTGCCTTTAGACGTCTGAGGTCAAAGAATGGGCGGTCACATCTATAGCGAATAATTACACCAGCATTAGACTTTGAGAGTGTGTGGAAGAGCAAACAAGGGGCAAACATAACACCGAAGAGCGTGGGAGCCATCACGCAGCCTTGCTTCACGCCATTGGAGACAGTGAATGGATTTGAGACATCTCCGTGTTCCACGATTGTTCCTAAATCCACACTGACTCTCTGAGACCACGTCGTCCAGCAGGTGGTGTGTGATGCGGTTCAGGAAAACACGGGCTATGATCTTTCCTGCGATGTTCAGCAATGAGATGCCTCTGTGGTTGTCACATGAAGCGCTGTCCTCCTTGCCCTTGTACAGATGCACGATGTTGACATCCTTGAAGCCCTGCGGCACTGACCCTTCGTCCCAGAACTGCTGCAGCAGCTCAGTCAACTTGATGGCAACAGATTCACCTCCCTCTTTGAAGATCTTCGGGTGCATTCCGTCAAGTCCAGATGCTTTCCCCACATGTAGTTGCGTCATGGCCTTCTGAATTTCTGCTTGTGTTAAGGGGTCATCATGCGACACCAGGACTGGGCGCTGTGGCATGTCTTAGATGGCCTGCTGGTAAATCTGGGAATGTCTGTCTAGCAGCTGACTGAAGTGTTCGCTCCAGCGCTGTATCATGTCGCTCTTCTCAGTAAGCAGGGTTCCATGGGCAGAGCACACAGTTGCAATTGCATTTAGCGTGGGGCAATGCACGTCTTTCAGGCCGACAAAGAATTTCTTGAAATTGTGCTAATCTGCATACTGCTGTAGTTCTGCAGCCTTGTTTTCCCACTAGCTATTTTCATCTGTCGCAGCTCAGTCTTCACCTTTCCTCTGGTGTTCTTGAGGCTGCCTTGTTTGGTTTGAGAGTCTTTGTCGTTGAGACAGTCTGTGAAGGCGTCTTTCTTATCCTTGAGGAGGGTGGTGATCTTGCCGTTGCCAAACCAGTCTTGGTGTTTCCGTTTTGTGTGGCCAACGGTAAGGCTGGCCGAGTGATACTCTGTATCCCGGAAGTTAGCCCAAGCATTCTCAAGGTTTCCCTGAGCTGGCAGATGTTCAAGCTGGTTCACAAGGTTGGAAATGAGGGTCGCTTTTGTTTTGGGTTCATTGAGTTTCTGGACGTCCAGTTCATTTTTAACATCAGCTTTCTGGCGTCTGTGTCTGCTGACAATGGAAAAGGACAGCCTGCACCTCAACAGCAGGGGATCTGTCCAGCAATCAGGTCCACTCATTGCCCTAGTGATGCGAACATCCTGGATGTCACGGTGCCTGGTTATCACATAGTCAATCAGGTGCCAATGCTTGGACCTTGGCTGCATCCAGGTAACCTTATGAATGTCAGGCAGTTGGTACACGGTTATTGGTGATGGTGAGTCTCTGTTCAGCGCAGAAGGTGAGTAGCAGTTGACCGTTTGTATTTTCATGTCCGATACCATGTGGTCCGATGACATCTGGCCAAGGCTGGGCATCTCTGCCTACACAGGCATTGAAGTCTCCGAGTATCAGCAGCTTGTCGTCTTTAGGAACTGACCGAAGCACTTTGGTGAGGTTCTGATAGACCAGCTCTCCCTGCCCCTGAGTGTAGGTCATGGTGGGTGCGTAAGCACTGATGAGTGTGAAGTGCATCTTGCCTTCGAGAGGAATTCTCATCACCATCAGATATAGGATAATCGTAACCCTAGACCTGTACAGTTCTATATTTAAGTGATGAGGAATTATGTTCAACGAAACACCCATGCTGTCAAAGGTGAATTATGCAAACCCCAAAGAATTTCCTTCAACACATGGCTATGATGCTCCCCCAGTACTTCTGCTCGTGATGAGATATGCTCATATCGTCACCCTAAGAAACATGCTGAACAGGTGAAGAGCAAACAACTGACAAGCAAATATGTGGTATCGAGCAGAATATTTGCTCTAGTCCATCGTTTATGCCAAGACTAAACAATGTACATGAAAACACTTCCAATCAGTTAAGATGAGAAGCCATGAGAGTCCCTGCCTGGTATTGCAGCTATCTAATACGTTCCCGATGTAATAAAAACTTATTTGTAATAGTTCTCCTGGGTACTATATTCCAATTTCCTTTATATTCCTTTTAATGCCTTCTGATACTACTCTCAAGGACTCAAGTATAATTGGCGCTAACTTCACCTTCTTTATTTTCCATACCCAGGATATTTTGTACTTAAAATAGTTGTATGTGTCTATCTTTTCGCCTTCCTTCTTGAATATTTGTGGGCAAAGGGGCATGCAACATCAACTATATAGCATATGTGGTGCACCTTGTCCACCACCACTAGGTCCGGTCTGTTATGCTCTAGCACCAGATCTATTTGGATTAGGAAATGCCAGAGGATTTTGCTGGTCTCCGAATCCCCCACTCTCTGCTGTTTGCACTCATATTAGGTCTTGCCTCTCTCTTGCCCCTACTTTTCACACAGTTTCCAATGTAGTACTTTCGCTACCTGATCGTGTCGACAGAACTTGTAGTGTTTTGGGGCATTCGTTCGTTATATGGGCAATGATTTCATCCACTCTATGGAGACTCTTGCTCATTCCTAAAGTTCACACTCCCAGTTCATGGCAATATTATTATTAATATTATTATCATTATTTGAGTCTGTTAGTAGCCTGTAAGTTTTCTTTAACATTTGTTGTTTATTAGTTGGTGTTCCAAACTTTATTGAGCTGTTAACTAAATTTCAAAGGTCGCTTCAAGCACCACGAGCTGCTCTGGTGAAATTTACCCTTTAAAAGTGAATTTTGATATTTAAAATTTCAAATATATTATTTTAAAACAAAAAAAATATCGATATAGCTTCCTGAATTGAGAGTAGCAAAGGTTGTTTGAACAACCGCTATGACATTGTTTTCCCTCGACCACTTGATGTGGTTGGAAAATGAAGCACAGACGGCAGTTGCCGCAGCAACAACGCCTACAACATCGGCAACATGAAAAACAGCAACGAACACGATATATTTTAAAATGTCGCAAGCACAACCTCCACAACTGTCCCGAATACCAACACCACCACTACAACTGCTATTACTACAAACATTAATAAAACTACGACAGCGCCTTTTCTTTTTCTGAGTAGATTGGTAACTGTTTCGCACGAGCCCACATAAATCAGTAAAGGTCAAGCTGACAGAAGAAGCTTTAAGTCATGCTAAGATGCAGTTAACAAAGAACGGTAGAACAATCTTTCTTCACACACTAGATTTAGTGTAAGAAGATACTACGAAAAGAAACGTTTATATATAAAGGCTTTGCGATGAAAACGAGGAGACTGCAGCGAGAGACGCAGGCTCAAATCAAAAATTCTCTGAGACCTATCTGGGGTTTAAAGAATAATATACATTGTCCACTTCAAAACTGTCGGCTACACAGACCACAAATTTGTAATCTGCAATGTCGGCTTAGACTTCATAGACAGCAACTCGTTTAAGGAAGCGGAATGCGTAACACCTGCCATAACAGGATAAGGGAAATCAGACTAGCTAATCAGTTATGCGGATGTTGAGGACACTCGTTTACAACAAATTGGGATTTACCTCCAACAGAGGAATTATAGAAGAATGATTTCGGTTTAGTAAGGCATTAGTGATAGAAACGCTTAGTGATAGAAAGACTTAGAAGAGAGGCTTAGTAAAGGCATCGCAACCGACTTGCTGGAAGCAAGATTGGTCCTGAACCAATTTTTGAACGCTAAGCATGTAGGTTGTACTGTCAGAACTAAGTCGCGTGCTCTCCGAAGCGAGCGAACAAGAGCCGCTCAATGGACACAAGTGGCAGAGGCGCGAAATGGCAACAATTCCACAATTCGGTATTTGGTGGTGTTAAATAGGCGCAAGATACTTTATCTCGAGCAGATGTGTGCGGTACTTGAACATCACTTCCCCAACCGTTTGGCAGGAATGGCAGTCCAGAACGCAGCATGGACATCAGTGCAATGGGAAGCAACGATGCGAAATGCCGATAACAGCCGCAGAAGTACAGGAAATGATAACGGTTGCCCTACGAGCTATACTTTCATATACCAGACTTGTTCATCGGGGTGTTAGTAGATATCTACACAACTGGCAGCAGAACCGGAGAATTCATCGTTCTGTGTATCGAAGTGCAGTGGCACTACTGAGAAAGAACTGAAACAAGGGGGCGCAAATACAATATTTTAGACTCATAACGCTGTTAAATGCAGATTTAACATTTTTGGACACGGTGTTAGCAAAGAGATTGGCGCTTGTCGTCGAGGAACTGACTAGTGATGCAAAAAATGCAAATTCTCAAAGCAGATCAGTATACGACAACCACCACATAATGCGATACATCATAGACAAGGTGAGTAAAGAAACTGACGTAGTGAGGCCTGATAAATTTCAACCAAAGTAAAGCCTTCGATATGGTCGGCCACAAATTTTTGGTTACTGTTTTCACTAAGGCCAGTTTCGATCCCGTTTTCCGTAGCTGATCGCCGCAAAGAGTGACCAGGAAAAGGCAGTGGGCTTGCAAATTGGCACCAGAAGAGGCATGTGAATGCTGTGTAATAACGTTTTGGGGTGCTGGAGGTTGGAAGCAGTTAAATTGCTTGATATATTGGTTCATCCAGATCGCAGGTGGAGAAAAATTGGCATGTCTTAATGAAAAAGGTGGCCAATATCATTACAAAATGAACCGAGAAAAGCTATCCTTAAATGACTGACAGAGGTGACATTACATATTATCTCGTGACCATCGTGCTTTGCCCCAGTGTACTTCTTCCCAAATTGGAGCGCGTATTCTTCCGCTCGTCCAACGGTCATGCGCTCAGTCCGCTGTCAACACTTACTCGCTGAGTGGAAGGCTGCATATTACTTGGCTACTGAAATGAAGACATGCATTGAGGTTATCACATCTCCAGCGCTTCCTTGATGGAGCGCAGGTATGGACAACGCATTTGTGGACAGGATTATCCCAGCTCATCTCTTTGCCAGACCTGCAGTCCTAGATCAAG
The DNA here is from genome assembly GCF_001194135.2 of Octopus bimaculoides. NCBI lineage: Eukaryota > Metazoa > Mollusca > Cephalopoda > Octopoda > Octopodidae > Octopus > Octopus bimaculoides. The sequence goes on along the minus strand of NC_068983.1, from coordinate 126,310,765 downwards.
GGTAGGTCAAGGCAGGGTGCCTGGCTCCTAGAGTATCGTCGAGGGTTCATACTGTTTTGTTAGTCATGCAATGCGGTCAGTGGGGTTCGAATTTGACTTTCTATACAGGCAGACTGGTGGAAGAGTGCGTCGACTCTCTTGGGGAGTCTCTGGGTGTCGACGAGAAAGAACTGGCTGGTCTCTTCCCCAAGAGATTCAAGCTCGGAAAATTGGATAATTCCATGAAATCCTTGACCTGACAGTGCTTGCAGAGGAAAGTGAAGGTTGAGAGAGAAATGCTGATGGCCGGCTATTTGGTTAAAATGTGCTTGAATGCTGCATGTATGTTTCGAGTGAACGGGCCATTTCTATATAAGTGGTTACACTCCAAGCTGTATCCTCGTGAAGCTGAAGCACATCTTCTTGAAGTATATCGTGTACCCGTATGATTAAAGAGGATGATGTGGAAAGGGCCCTTGGCCTAGTGGTAAGAGCAACTGTTGTTTTATGGAGTCTTGACAAGCAGTTCTTACTGATCTCCATCTTTTGGGGAATTATTCATTGTTATAATATTATATTATTGTTTCTTACATTTTCTACGCCTTTCATGTAACCCCGTATTATATTGTTGTGTATCGTCCATCAAGGGATAATAAACAAATCATTATGCTTATTATTATTATTATTATTATTATTATTATTATTATTATTATTATTATTATTATTATTATTATTATTATTATTATTATTATTATT
>NC_068983.1:126309054-126309472 GCF_001194135.2 Octopus bimaculoides | reverse complement strand
GTGTGTGTGTGTGTGTGTGTATGTGTGTGTGTGTGTGTGTGTTTGTGTGTGTAGATCCTGAAATATAAAGACGTACAATATAATGAATAACATAAATAACATGAATTCATATTTTATTGTCCATTACATTGGGAGGGTCTAAACCAAGGCATGAAAGCAGGTATTTGTAAGTATAAAATTACATACTCAGAAAATGGAATCTGTTTACTTAATGCCGAGTTCATTCCATGTATTGCATGATATTTCATAATTATTGTACGATGAGAAGAATACTAAACGGAAAATGATAGATTTCACAAAAGTAGAAAATGTATTTCAAAGTACATCTGCTGTAGTCATTATGGCTGTTTAATAATTCACCCGGATATATACATATATTCATCTATCTATCTATCTATCTATCTATCTATCTATCTAT
>NC_068983.1:126308220-126309044 GCF_001194135.2 Octopus bimaculoides | reverse complement strand
TATATATATACAGATAGATATATATACAGATAGATAAATACAAAGATAGTTATTTCCCTTAGGTATAGCCAGAATAATAACTTTGCGTAGAACTAAATATACATATGGTCCAGGACTCAGTGTTAAATGAGTATAGAGTGGTTATACGAACGAAGAGATAACACCGGAAAGGCAACATTTAGGTAATAATACATAATTTATTACCTAATAATATATGGAAATATATTGTTACCATAATGTTATTGAACTCTTATTTGGGCCCCTGGTCAACATCCTGTACCTTCATCAGAGCCTTCAATATGAAGTACACTTTATTTGGGAATATTACCTCTTTAGAATATACTGGCGTTAGGAGGGTGAAATTTAATGTTGATGCTAATAGAAAAATCTTTTCGAATGTAAAAAATTATATGAAACTTTACGCATGAAATTATACCGGAATGATATAAAAGAAAAGAAAACTTTCGGAGACATATAGTCGTTCAGAGAGAGCAGATAAATATGGGTAGGTGCATACACGTATACACACAAACACACACATGTATATAAATATATATGAGCCCGTACAAAAGTATTCATACAAACAACTTCACACACACAGAGCAGACTTAAAATATACTCACGTATGAGTGTGTGCGAGACAGACACAGAGAGAGAGAGAGAGAGAGAGAGAGAGAGAGAGAGAGAGAGAGAGAGGTGGAGGGAGAGAAAGCGACGGAAAGAAAATTTCTTCAATCAATACATATTAATTACATGAAAATTAATTATATAAAAATCGCAGACAAACTGTTATGTTAAAAAACAAACTGCTAAATATTTATCAG
>NC_068983.1:126300663-126304886 GCF_001194135.2 Octopus bimaculoides | reverse complement strand
TATTATAAGATCTAGTAATTAGTCATATATTAATATATTAATTAATATCGATTAATTATCAGGGGGCCAGCACATTTAAAGAATCAAAGAGATTCAGAAATATTATCTGCAATCTCAGGGGATTAAGGTACATTTTAAAAATAACGTCGACCACTAACGTGGACAATTAATGCGCTAGAAATAGATCACATCTTGTGTCTATTAAGACCTAAAAAGTTCTCAACATGAAATATGTGTGTGTGTGTGTGTGTATGTGTGTGTGTGTGTATGTGTGTGTGTGTGTGTGTGTGCGCGTGTACTTTATGTATTGTTATGAACGAGAAATTATCTGAATATAATTTTGGATGGTACTACGCAGATTAGAACACCACTTTCTACTTTTGCAAGGGGAAATTAATTCCCTACTGAAAATTAATTCGCGAAGATGTATCTGGAGGGGAGTGGTTCGCTCCCATGCTCGCAGTATAATAGACACAAATTATGTGTTGTTCAACAACTATAAAAGCTCTTATCCTGAGGTTGAAATGTAGTAACATTGTATGCATGGAACACCCTTATAAAAGTGTCAGCAAATGCTGCACGTTAGTACTGTTACTACGTAAATCTCCTTCAGAGATTTTTAAACCAGCTACTTTAGATTGTTGCAAGATCAGCGGCTGATTGTCGCCTCTCCGATTATATATTTCGTTTTACGATGAAATTGGTATAATTGTATATAATCTCTTATAATAAGCATCTATGGTATGTAGGAAAGGTTTTTACGTATAATTATATAACACTTTATGTTCCATCAAAAATATGGATGACATTCTTGTTATGTGATATAAAAATCTGTGTAAATATCATGAAGCTAAAATAGTTATAGAACAAGTTACAAACAGTAATTCAAAAGTTAGCTATATCATAGGTAAAATGATTTATTTCATGAAGCATAAACGGATTTATTCTTGCATAACATTAAATCTAGTCAAAGGAACGTTATCATCTATCAAATAATTCCAAACGCATGATGCAATTTATCGCATAAATGAGATCTTCTTATCTTCAGTCTAACGCAAAATCATTCCGAAGTTATATTTTCTTTTTACTTTCTTTTTTCAGAAAGGATTGAATATATAATTATATATATACGCCCTTGTTACACACTTCTCAGCTAATTAGTCGTTGGTTAAAGTATAGTTTTATTCTATTCTTACTTATTTCTTAAACTGAATTTCACTTACTGCTATTTTGTTTTTATTCAAGTTAAATTTGAACTTTGAAACTTTCAACCATGGCAAAATTTATGACATCAGAGAAGGACAAACGTAAGCTTTGCGACGAAGAGAATCATATATACGAAACACATGGCGTTAACATTAGCAAAACAAAACAATATTGCCGTTGTGAACGTTTTTACAAAGATTGCTAGGCTAGAATACATACAACTTTCAACTCCAGTATAACAGAAGTTTTTTTTTTTCAACGGGCTCCCATAATCACTCAGCAAGCAGTGCACACGTTAAAGCTCGGAAGGCAGTTAATTTAATGAAATGTGAAGTAATGAGAACGGACACAGTATCTTCAGAGGAAGTAATAGCTACTACTGTACAAAATCTCGGTGAGGAAACACGTCATTTTTGCAAACTATTCCTAAACTTTCACGTAACATACGTAACTGGAGGCAGCATGCGTTAGGAATTCTAGCATTTCTATCTTGTTCAGGGCTTGATATTCCTGATGCAGTAAAATGCTTAGAAAATGGGTATTTGTTTTTGTTCTTTGACAATTGCATTGATGACTCAGACAGAATTTTAGTTTTTTTTCCCCCAGAAAAGGGCTTGTATGATCTAGAAAGCTCTGAAAATTGGGCCGGTGATGGGGCTTTTAACGTATCTCCTAGTTTGTAGTGTTAGCTTTTCAAGCTACATATAATGTTTCGAGGGTCATGTGCGCCCAGTTTATTTGCCTTACTCCTTGACAAAGAAGGAGTCTCATATCATATCCTGTCTGCTGTGCGGGATTTAAGGGCAAAGCTCTTTGTAACTCATTTTTCTCGGTATTAGAAGTAGTTGTGTGTTTTTTATCTTGTACAATCTATTTGGTGGAATATATGTGCACTTGGTGAGAGTAGATGATACAACACGAATGCAAGTTTTCAGCTTAAAATTAAGTATTTTTGCGCTTTAGAATTGTTTAGCCATGAAACCGTGTCAATGTATTTGAAGATTTGTCTGATGATGAAAGCATCCCTTCTGAGTTTATCATTTATTTTGAGAATTCATACATTGGGGCTGTAAGGGTACGCGGTCTTCGTCGACGAAGAGAAACCCCACAGTTTCCTATTCAGTTCTGGAATACACGCGACCGAGTTTTAAATAACTTACCAAGAACAAATAATTCCGGTAGAAGGGTTCCACAATGCTTTGCGTTGATCGATAACATCCACACATCCAAATTTGCGGAAACTTTGCACTGCCTCTATGACTGGAGAAGGCGCACATTCGACATGGGGATCCGACGAAAAAAATCCAATCCTATCAAATAATTTATGCTCGACTAAAGAAGCTAGTAATGAATTATCGATCTCAAAAATCTCTGCAGTTTTTAAGAAATATTGCACGCAATTTGTCATTAAATAATTTTCTTCAAATATATTAAACTGTTTTTCATAACTTTTTTATGTGGTCACCATCGTTTTTATGCAAAGATGTGAATAAAATGTGATCTAAAATGTATTCATATTACTTATAATGACATTTATTCTGCCGGAATTTACCTTTGTGGAATTTGCCAAAAGGAATTTTAGCTATAGTGAAATTTACTGTAGTACAATTTACCTTTGTTTGATTTACTGTAATGAATTTTAGCCATTGTGAAATTTACCAAGAGCCCCAAAATCCTGGAAGGTATCAAGCAAGCACTCAGTATAAAGGAATAAGTTTAAAGTTCCAACAAGCAGATACCAGTAAATGCATGTAGAATACAAATCGTAGGTAAATTCTCACGTATGACATATAAATTCAAAAATCCCTATGCAGATATCAAGAAATTCAGAGTATTAACAACAATTAATATGTACGAAGAAAATTATATCTTTGTTTTCGATAACACCTTAAAAATCCAATAATTGTTTCGATTGCATTAACAGATATTGGATTGTCTGGAAAGTTCGTGCCGATTTATAGTAGCTTACCTTTCAACTTATTTGCCATGAAATCACCTCAATTATGGGAAAAGGGTATTTTCAAGTTAAAGGAAAGTTGGAGACGCATTATGCAACAAAATTGTTCATATTTGGTTGATTAAAAATGTAATGGCAACTATTTATTGACCATTTTCTCTCCTTCAAAAATCGGCACGAACTTTCCGGACAACCCAATACATACATCTATGTGTGGTGTGTGAGTGTGTGTGTGTGTGTGTGTGTGTGTGTGTGTGTGTTAATGCAATAGAAACACACATACACGCACATATATATATAATATCAAAATTAATAATAATGTGTACCAATATTTATGTCAGCACAACTGAACATCTGAAAAAATATTGTTAGCTTTTAAAAAACGGTTGTTAACAGCTAAATATTTTTTTTTTTTCAGATGATGAGTTACAATTTCAGCAATTGGATTACAATGATAACGTTGAGTTGAAATAAATTTTTGTACATGTTATCATTAATTTTAATTTATTTTTCAGATATTCAATTAGAATTTCACCAATTTTGATTACCTTGATATCTTTGTGTTGAAATAAATTTTCGTACATATTATTAATTCTAATAATATCATGCATATTTGTGTGTGTGCTAATGCTGATAGATTTTTAACGTGTGATCTAAAATAAGTATATGATTTCCTTCGTACATATTGATTGTTATATATATATATCACTGAGCATTATGATACACTGTCGTATGTCCAAACTTGGCCAAATGCATTTTTCTCAATATTTATTTTTGTTTGCAATAGCTGGTTCTTTTGGTAAATCTATCTTATGTTCAGCTGCCAAAATATCAAAAATTGTCAAAGTATAGTACAACACTTTACTATAGAGTGGTGAAATTATTATTTCGTTTTCTGAAAAAGCAACGGTTTCGACGTAATACACTTTTGCATAATAGCAACGATATATATATATATGTATATATACACACACACACACACACACACATATATATATATATATATATATATATATATACATATACATAAATAAATAAATAAATATATATATATATATAT
>NC_068983.1:126296800-126300409 GCF_001194135.2 Octopus bimaculoides | reverse complement strand
GGTTCGTCTCTAAATTAGTCATATTCATATATATTATATATTACGAAATTCGATGTAATATTATACCGAATTTTACCTGTAAGGTTGGAATAATTTTTTATTCCCTAATACTATTAATATATATATATATATATACAGAGATAGAGAGGGGGAGAGAGAGAGAAAGACAAATCCAATAATAAAAAGGACATGCATGAGCTGCATTCACAAAAATTTGATTTCCCATTTAGAATAACCCTGGAAAAAATGAATGCCTCTATTTTATGCCTTCTAATTTTAATCTGATTACTCTGTTGTTATGTCGAAATGAATTTAAGTTGTGACATTTGAATATACGGAAAAATACTCTCCAACGGTAGCAACTAATTCGCAAATGAAACAAAACGCAATCAAGGACAGCTTTTAAATGCAACCTTTCGAATCTTATTCTCTTGGTGCCTTATCAGGAGAAGAAGCAACACGATTCTCTGAGATCTATTATTATAATTCATCAAAAGTATAAAATCTTACTTGGAGTTGCATATTTTTTTCTGTTTTTGGCTCTTCGGGGAATGTGTCATTAATTCCTTTAGGACTTGCGGACAAATGCTACTTCTTTTAGCATCAAAGGGATCTGTTTAGCAGCAGTTGTATGAAATGGAGCTGAATGTTTGGAATGAATATATAATATCTTATAATAACATAAATTAGTACTGCATGTTCTCGAGTATATCACTGGAATTAAATAATAATGTCGTCAATTTATGTTTGGCTAGAGGGTTCCGGCAGTCTTTTCAGGGAATTTCTATTATTCTAAATGACGCTAAGGATTATTTAGATCACCGTAAGTTTGGGAAACGTAACACAATTGCATTTATTTTTATCGAGATCTATTGCCCAGGCTATTTTTTCATGAGTAACCGTAAATATTCAATAACAAAACCAGCTGGAATTCGTTAAGAATTAGCACGATACTTTTGTATAGTAGTATTACGTGTTAATAAAATAAACGGTCTGATCATATGAAATTTTTCTACTACCATCCAGAATCTCAAGTTATTCAGTGAAAATAGTGCATTACACTAAAATATTGAATTACTGTGAATACCATCAAAACGAATATTGAAATAGCTACATCACGTGTGTCACCGCTCCAAATTAGTACCACGTTAGAAATCATGTCCTCAAATTAGAAATCAGGTCCTCAATTTCATAAATTCTAAGTTCTCTCAAATCAGCGTAGCACATACCTAATTATCCCCAGTATAGATTAGTGTCACTCGTCATGCTCCGGCATAATTAAGATGCACTTTGCGAAGGAAGTATATCAAGGCTGGTTAATTCTTCAGCGCATGATATCACACTGCAATATAACATTGCGAAATCGAATTAAAATATATTCTTCTTAAGATTCCGACAGATGTAACGTTTCTAACAGATGTGAGGTTTTAATCTCATCGACTCTGAAATTTTGCAAAAATTATCATCCCCTCCCGCCACGTTCTGCTTCAAATTCCATGACAAAAAGGCGTTATATATTTAGATTTTACTTGAAAGTGCCATTCTCTCATACACATCAACGTCTCATAAGCGGACGTGTCCTGAAGCTAGCAAAATCGTTAACATGTTAAACACTTAAAATATTGATTACCAGAAGATTTATCGGTGTAAAATGTTTCTCAGTATTTTCAGATATACTATTTCAGTGAAACATGTTTGTATTGCAATACAAGCATTCAAGTAATATTTGTTTATGTTGAAATCCCACAATTCTTCTCATGGACGTATATACATAAGAAAATCTGAGTTTCTCAGACACTGTCGATTATCCGACTCTTTCGTTTCAATATCTCTAACATTCACTCCTCTCCGTCTCAATAGGCAAAGTGCATTAGCAGACGTTTTTAGACTTGTTACGGTGAGATAATTATAATTGTCCTAGATTATTGTAATGTTAGTATATAATTAATATGCATGTAATAAGCAGACCTGTCAACTTTATTTTCCACAGAAAATGAGTCGGGTGTAATAGCGCTTTGAATACTACCTACTAAACTTTGATGGCTAGAACTAACTGGGTCCGCAGAAAATTGGAGACGTTTGTGGATTCACTTGAGTCCAGCATGTTTTGCGGTGACATGAATGTTTCAAAGACGGTAAAGAGGAGGTGAATGATGATGACATATGTTCGAAGCAGAGTGTTATCAGAACATTAGAGCGGGTTCAGTACATTCGCAATTTACTGCATGAAGACTATCGCATGTCTTCATCTAAACACAATAAGCGTACAGGGTAGAGTTCGTGTGGAAGTTGTGCATAGAATTATTTATGAAGGTTTGAGCACGCACAAAATTTGCGCAAAGTTTGTGTCCAGGGTGCTCATTGACGAAAAGTGACATTACTGACCAATGACATCCATTCCAAGAGTACTTGAACTTTTGATGATATGAGAAGAAAGCTGGATCTACTGTTATATTTGAAAACCAAGAGAGAGTGAGAGAGAGAAGGTACCCAATGGAAGCAGCTTGGATCCCTAAGATACACCAAATCCAGAGAAAACCCAGTCCTTCTTGAAGTTCCTGATTGGTGCCTTTTTCGAAAACCAGAGCATAATTTATATCCACTGGCTGACCTCTGTCTGACCAGAAGGTCACCTGAGTACTTTGTGGGGCTCTTAGTGGACTTCAGAATGAACTGTCATTGCGAAAGAACTCTTCTATTCGGGTGGTTGGCAATTGCACCGGAAAGGTTCAGCTGACATTCCCATTCTAGTAACCAAGTTCTTGATAGTGATGGACATCAAAACAGTAACTCAACCTCCTTACAGTCCTGATATTGTTCCCTTTGTCTTTTGGTTGTTCCACGAATTGAACGAAAATCTAAGGGACAGTCACTTTGAAGACATTCAGAGAATGAAGAAGGCTGTAACGAGGGTTATGGTCACCTCCATTATGGAGAAATTCAATGGGATTTGATGAAGTGGGTATATCGCCAAAAGTGCATTGAAGTGAAAGGATATTATAGTTTTGTTCTTCGAAATTAATAAATGTTTTACTTGCAAATATTCAAAGCTTCTGGAGATCGTATATATGTGCGCATGTATATATGTGTGTATATGCGTGTGTGCGCACGTGCTTGCGTGCGTATATGTCTTTGTGTGTTGGGTGCGTGTCAGTATCTTTATATATATATATATATATACATTTGTGTGTGTGTTTCTGTGTGTGTGCATGTGTATGCACCCACGTTTGCTTTGCGTTGTTGCTTCTGAATGTGATCTTTGTATGTGTATTATGAGTATGGGAGTGTGTGTGTGAGAGAGAGAGAGAAAGAGAGACAGAGAGAGAGAGAGAGAAAGAAATAATAACAAGGGAGAGAGAGAGAGAATAATGATTTCTCAGTGAAATTGTTTGAAACCATCTGCTTCTCATGGCAGTATTTACTGATTAGTAATGGAAATACTGAATTTGGGAGTCATTCACTGACAAAAGCAAATGAATATGAAGTAGAATATATGCAGTATAGTTTCGGAGAAAAGTAAAATATGGCTCTCATTTACAAATATTTCAGGAAACAAAGTACAATGTCTTCTCGTTTTTATATGGTATCCCTATATATATATATATATAT
>NC_068983.1:126294833-126296707 GCF_001194135.2 Octopus bimaculoides | reverse complement strand
ATTTAAAATAACACACAAAATCCGTTAGATTCACTTCAACGTTTAAATTTAATTTGTCAAAATATTTTCGTCGCTTTGAGACCGCGACCTGTTAACTGACAAAATTCTGTGCTGCATCTGAGAAAGTAATCGTTAGTTCATGATATATATGTACATGTGTATGTATGTATGTATGTATGTATGTATGTATGTATGTATGTGCGTGTACATGGGTGCGCGTATGCATCTGTGTACATGTGTATGCATGTGTGCATGCCTATACACATGTATGTATATATGTATGTATGTGAGTATGCACGTATGTACTTATGGGTGTACGTGAGTACTAGGGTAAGTGTGTAGACGTCTTTGTGTGTGCGTGTGTGTGTGTGTGTGTGTATATGTATTTACATGTGAATGTATGTTTATGTACTGATATGTGCGTCAGTTCAAGTTGTATACATGACAGTTACTTTATTGAAGGTTGTATATACGCACATATATACATATGCATATACACATATGTAAACACGCACACACATATATTTGTGTGTGTGCCTTTGCCTCTCTCACCATCGTCTAACGGTGAATTGATACAACGTCTTAGATACATATATGTACATATATAACCTTACTTATACATATATAAATAAGTATACACGATCATATTGACACTCACACACGCTCACAAATATACATGTCTTAAAGTATACACGTATATACGCTTAACCATGACTACACCTATACATATATATACACACACACACATACACACATACATATATACAAATATGTATGACACTAATACAAGGATAACGGTTAAAATTCAAATATTTCTTTTTTTTCTCTCCATAAACATACCACACATAGATGTATCTACACACACTCATATCTACACATACTCATACGCCCATGCATGCACACACTCACAGTCACAACACATACACAACGCACAACGCACAACACATACATACATGTGCACACACACGTACATCTACACACACGCACACACATATCAAACTATATACGCTCATACGGTTATATATAATAACATATATGTATGTATTATGCATCTCAACATGTATGTATGGAAAGGAATTCCACGTGTAAAAGAGAAAGAAGGGTGACTATAGAGGTGTACTCCCGTGTGGAATCTGGATGTTACCCCACTCGGATTTACGGTTGAGAGAGGGTTTGTACTCTTCTATACAGACATCTTCAGTGACCTGTCTCAGCATTGCATCAGTGGGATGTTTGGACAAGATGTTTAATTTAAGACTCCCTAAGGAGCCCTTGTGGAAGTCTACAGCATGCTGATAGAAGATGGAGTTAGGTTTCTTTTCAATGTAGTTGTCCAGGTGTTCTTTGAACCAATCATTGATACTCCTAGAAGTTTCACCAATGTATGACTCTGGGTTAGTCGCGCAAGCTCCTTCTTGGCACTTAATTTGGTATACAGTGTTCTTGGTTTTGCAGTTCACGTGTAGGTTTGTAGAACATACTGCACAATTAATAATTATTAATAATAATTAATAATGTGTGTGTGTTTACATATGTGTATATGCATATGTATATATGTGCGTATATACAACCTTCAACAAAGTAACTGTCATGTATACAACTTGAACTGACGCACGTATCAGTACATAAACATACATTCACATGTACATACATATACACACACACACACACACACACATACACACACACAAACACGTCTACACACTTACCCTATTACTCACGTACATCCATAAATACATACGCGCATACTCACATACATACATATATACATATATACATACATGTGTATAGGCATGCACACATGCATACGCATGTACACAGATGCATACGCGCACACATGTACACGCACATACATACATACATACATACATACA
>NC_068983.1:126288874-126294594 GCF_001194135.2 Octopus bimaculoides | reverse complement strand
TATATATATATATATATATCAAATATGTCTTTTGACTCTGTATCAAATAACATGCTGAGACATCAAATATTTTTGCCTATTTATTTGTGCAATTTCTGAAAATAGGACTCTACCTACCTTTGTGTTTATCTCTGACACGTTAATTTGTCTGTAACTTGGAAGTATGTAGAATGACATAATTAGATTGTTTTAACTTGCGATTAAATTCTTCATACTCTGTTATTTTAAGATCCAATATAAGGATTAGGCAAACTATAGGCTCAGGAGATAGAATAAGATTGAAATATATTTAGAATTTATACTACTTGCTGTCAGAATCGTTCCCCACTGCAAACGCTTTCTCATGTATTCTTCTAATAATAAAGATCAATTGGGTGGAAAACCTTAATAGAAAATCTAACACGTAGCTTAAGAGGATTGGCTTTTTTCCCCTGTAACATTTAAATGTTTTAAATATAGGTATAAAGATAACCGCGTTGTGGACAATTCAAGGTGTATTCCAAAACATGCATTTCTCTCGCTCTCCAAACGACGTTATAGATAATTCAATTAAAATAGCGTAACTTTAACATTAGTACATGTTTATAGAGATAGATAGATAGATAGATAGATAGATAGATAGATAGATAGATAGATAGATGTTTTTTATTTAGCTTGCAATCCTGCCTGAGAGCCAGTAGAGAGACACTGAATACTGAAAATGTTGCAAATAACAACGAAAGAACTTCCAGGGACAAACAATCGATTATTTAGTTGTTTAGATAATTAACGAACTGGCTAATGATAAAGAAGAGAAATTAAACCTGCGCGTATCATATCATTATTGGCGTAATGCCTCTCCCAAGACACAACAAGTGTGTGTACCTGTGTGTGCGCGCGCACGTGTGTGTATGTGCTGTGCGTGTGTGTAAGTCAAACCAAATATTTCGCATGGTTGCGTAATATATAGGCATTGCACGCATAACATAAGCCTGCGTCAGTTAAATCATTTCCAAATATGAAGGCATTGATGGAAATATTTCAATATATTTGGTTAGAGCAGCAAACCAGCTACTGAGTATGCATACAGAAAAAAAAACACAAAGCATACACATACGTACATGTGGAAGATTTAAAATAACTAAAAAATAGAGAAGGCATACGTACATGCATACATACAAAAACATTATTATTCTAATTTACTTGGAAATGATCTAAGCAAACTGCTTTTAATGATAGACTGTACATGCATGTCAATTTTTGCCGAATTAATTGTTTGCATTGTACTAGAAGTAATACGAACGATGGAGAATTAAAAAATCATAGATTTGATAGGTTAAATAAAGGATGAGTTGAGACGGAGAAAGCAAACAAGATGAGAAGACGTATGGCTTAATTTTTAACAAATGTATGTTTCTTTGTGTAGAGAAGTTTAATGCACAATATTCTACATGATTTAGAATTGCGGAAAAACTTCATTATTATATATATATGAAATCGGCTATTTTTTTTTATCAACAGTTGAAGTTAGCGGTTTAGAATTAGAAGTTGCCTTACAAAATTGATTTCATGTATTTTGGAAAATTATTGTTAAAAAACACTTTTATTGTTATTTGGGCATAATTGAAGATTATCACATAATAATTAAAGAGAAAATATACCAAGAGTATTATAAACAAGCTTTTAAAAATAGATGCCAAAACATCCCGTATTTTATAATTATTCGTTTCGAATATGGCTAAAACATACCGTTAAAAAATCATTAAAAAATTACAAAGTAGCAGAGGCAATGATCAACACAACTTACGCTAGCGATGAAAGAGTTTGAAAACGAAAAAAAAAAAAAGCCGTTATTTTCTATTTGAATGAATTTAATTTCGGAAAGGAATTTTAAAATATATGATAATAGTAGAAAATTAGTCGGTCTAATTAACTAGGGCAATTTAAGAGATCATTTTCATTTCTTGTCTGTTAGTATCATATTAGTTTAATAATTGTGACACATGGACAGTAATTTTGAAGGGAGAGGTACGTTGATAACAATTTATCCCGTGTTTGACTAAAGTTTATTTTATTGACCACGAAAAAGGAAAAGCAGTGTCATCTTCAGCGGAATTTGAACTCAGAACGTAAAGATTGACAAAATGTCGCTAAGCATTTTGCCCTGCATGTTAACCATCCTACCAGTTCACCACGCTATCTGATGGCAGCATACTGCGATGAAGTTGCAAGTACTCAATATATTGTTACAAGTCATGTAATTACATGCAAGTAAGCGTAATGCAAACTGTTATTTAATCATTACTTCGAAAGTTGCAAGATCCCCTTTCAAAAACTCTATGTTGAATATAGTTCAGATATAAAAATGACAACGTAGAAAACACTTTTATTAAGTATACTTTGAGCATTGAAGAAAGTAAAACACACCTGCTTTGGAATTCAAAGTGTTAAGCTTATTAGTTATTTTTGTAACGTCTGAATTATCAATCGTTACTAAATGCAAGTGGTAAATGATTCGTAGTTTAAGTTCATTTATCCAATTATTTCCTCTGATATTACATACATGCGTGTGTCTTCCAACGTAATATACAAGCTTTATGCTAACGGCGTGCACATAACATATCACCATTGTTAAGAAAAGTATTTCACTAAGTCATAATATCTTTATCTCTATATAAATGTACGCACTCGCGCGCGCGCACACCAACACCCATACAGACACAAACCCGCACATCTATGCATATGTATATATCGTATATAATAAAACAGAGTGTGTGTGTGCGTGTGTGCGTGTGTGTGTGTGTGTGTGTGTGTGTGTGTGCGGGCGTATGTTCCTTATGGATTCGAAAACTACTTGGCCGATTTTGACGTATGAGGTATCAAAAAATTCAGTAATAATTCGGCTACCATACAAAATATGGGTTTAGGGCAGCAACTCTTATTTTAATATAAAAATAACCTCGGAAACGGGGTCGAGTCTAAACATTTTGAAGTCTTCAGCTAAGGGAGGCAGTTCTGCCTGAATAATCTTTATGTCTTAGAGCATAATAAAAAAATATCTAAAATAAAATGAGTTCTACCATGGAATGAGACTTTGAAGTTATCCTGTCAACTCTATTCATATTATTTAGTAGATAATATTTTAAATTGAAGTATGTTTGTCTGTGATTTGTTGGGTACAAAGTTGATTTTCATGCAACAAAAGACTCATCGCAGAGTTATTTTTTTACTTCTTCAAATAATGCAAACCCGTGTGCTTCTTTAGACGAAAGAGAGATTTGGTTACTATTTGTAGTAGCTCAAGTTATCAGAGAGACACATGTGGGGGTGTGTGTGTGTGTGTGTGTGTGTGTGTGTGTGTGTGTGTGTGTGTGTGTGTGTGTGTGTGTGTGTGTGTGTGTGTGTGTGTGTGCTTTGCTTTGATGAGAAAATACATTGTCTCAGAATATTTTGCACAATAATTTTTAAACAAATCTGGACATTTTACTTACTACTAATCATTCAGTTTCAAATTACAATAATTAATTGTTAGAAGTCAAGGACACTGAGTGTTATCATATAGATTGGATGTTCAATGCGAAGTTTCGAACACATTATCTTGTGGGTACCAACCCATTACCAAAAATTTGAACCCATTAAGTCATTAAATGTTATTTTACTGGGTTTAATCTTTCAAACGTTTAATTGCTCATATTGACCTGCGTACATATTTCAAACTGGCATTTACTTTATACATATCTACTCGATGAACTTCAGACTTTGGGACATATTGGGGACACAATAACTTGAAATAGATATAAACGCACAAATGTTTTCTATTATGTTTTCTACTATAGCGCAACGCCAACCACAGATACCTATATACATATAATATATACACCCTGGCACTGCCCGAGTGTTCTGCCCTACAGCTACATTGTATTATTTGTTCTTTCCTTCCTGGCAGAGTCGGCACACGACGTGTATGAAGCAAACAACTCTTCTTTCCAAAAATGTTATTTGGTCATTTTCTGATGAACAATGCTGCAGTTTTCACTTACCAAATCCAGCCACATGCCTGTGGTTGACGTTACGCTATAGTAGAAAACACTTGCCCAACGTACCATACAGAAGGACTGAACGTGCACCATGGGGTTAGTAAGCAAACTTCTCAACCACACAGACATTCTTCTACGTAATATTTGTATTTTTCGATGAACAAATTTTCTGTAGTTGAACGTTTTTGTATAGTAATTGTTTCTCTGCACTAGTAGTTTGCACTGTGAAGTTTGGTTGGATATTACCTGCACATCTCACTATCTGTTCACTCAAAGGCATCTGTCTTTATTGCGGGAACTGTATCTGTTCCTTATGTAGTGCGATTCTCCGTTTCAGTACTTTTCTGTCCTATATATTTATGTCTACAACATGAGCAAGTTGTAACATTATTTAGATTCTCAGAAGCACAAGCGGGGTTGGGTTTAATTGTGAACCTCTGTCTTTGTCTGAATAAGAATTCCGAGCCTTCCAGTAGGTTGTTCCACATTTTGGTTGTCCATATTTTTTAACCATTTGCTTCGTGTTTGTTGTGCAAAAGCTTTGCATTTGTTAGAAGCTTTTTTAGCGAATTGTGTTGTCTTTTTCATTTGATGAATCCATGTGTTTTCAGAATGTTGTTCATTTTTGGATCTCTAGTTAGAATAGATAGATTTTGTACAATAGTCTTGTAAGCCTCTTTGTTTCTAGGGTTATGAGTTAGTATATGCAGTAGTGGTTTGAGATGAGATGTGGTGTTACGTTTTATTGCCCTTAATGTTTTAATGTCTTATTTCTTAGCACGTTTAATTCCATCGACTATAAATGAGGGTGGATATTGTCTTTCAGTTAATATTGTTCTGAGGTCTTAAAGTTGAAGGTCCCCAGTATTTCAGACACTATTGTGCAAATTCTTTTTGCTAAATTAAAGGGGATATTTCTTTTGATGTGTTTCTGGTAGCATGAGCTAAACAGAAGATATTATTTCGGGCCCGTTGGTTTATGATTACTGTCAGTTATAATTTGTTTATTGACATTTTTTTTTTTATTATGAGAGCCAGGAGAGAGATCTGTTTTTATATATATATATATTCCAATGTGACTTGAATGTTACAGTTCATATTATTTAGTATTGATTTAAATTCCAAAAGTGTATCCTCTGACGCAAACATCGTATCTGCTCTTCAGCGTAGTGAATATAATTTGACATTGTGCCTATATGAGACAAGAGATCGTAGCAATGCTTGTTGCCTTTTATAGTTTCGGGACTGATAAATTGAGTACCAGTGAAACACTGAGCTCCATGTGATCGGTTAGTTCCGTAACCCAATATTATTATTATTATTATCATTATTCAGTAGTTTTATTTTTATATTTTTATAACGTGCTTTCACTTCACTACCGAGCGCAGCTCTGTGCGCCTTGGGTATGTGCTGTGGTTTGCTGTGGTGCTCTTATGTTTACTGTATTGAAAGTGTTTTGCGTAGAATGTGTGCAGTACCCAGTAGTGCAATTTTCTGTATGTTATATATATTTGTAAGTCCTGGTGTTTTTGTTATGTATTTGTCTGAATATTTTTTTATTATACCTAAGGCACCTACTATGATAGGAATTGTCTCTGTTTTTAGATTCCACATTCGAGTTATCTCTATTTCCAGGTCTTTGTATTTTGAAAGTTTTTCCATTTCTTTTAGAGAAACGTTTTCATCTGCTGGTATTGATACATC
>NC_068983.1:126282430-126286488 GCF_001194135.2 Octopus bimaculoides | reverse complement strand
GCTGTATTTGTACAGTATTTTTGTTTTCTTCTTGTTACTTAGTAGTGTTGATTGTTTACTAATTTCGTTTTTCTCTTTTTTTTAATTTTGTTCTGGATGTTATTTATCCACAAGGTCTGTTTGGGTGGTAGAACTCCTGTTCGGATGGGTTTGAGTGAGTATCCTGCTTCTTTTGTGGCTGCAGTGGCTGCCGCATATATCATGTCAATTATTATTATTATTATTATTATTATTATTATTATTATTATTATTATTATTATTATTATTATTATTATTCCTTCGTAACAAATGTCGGTAAAAATGCACCGGATTCTTTAGTCATCTGTCAAGTCACAACAAGGCTCTCAGACAGATAATACATTCCTTAAGATCTGCGCTGTGTTTGTCGTCTTACGTTTTTTACTTCGTTTTTGTTGCACATATTATGTCTCTCTTCGTATTTTACAGTCCCAGTGCTTATGATATTTTTCGGCATTGCTGTGTGGTTAATATCTAAGTTTTACCGATGTATTTTTCATTTTAAAAGTCCTATTTCTATTTCTGATGTTTTATTATTTTGATAATATATTAGCTAGTTTATTAGGGTTCAGTGTCGTATCCAAAACTTTATCTAGGTTTCTTTCTTCCAGATTTTGTATGTATTGTTTTGTTTTCGCTCTGTGGGTAGAGCACTGCTGTAAAATAAACGTACAGGATTGAAATATATTCATCGCGTGTCCATTTATGCTTTTTTGATTATATTTACGGAACATGAGGAATAACGTCCGGCCCTTGATTTTGATGGTCATCAATTTTTGTAGGGTACCGGTTCGTTCAATACTGGTGTTAAATGATTTTGCAAGTGTAGGTTTTCGTACATTTCGTGTAACAAGCTTAAAGTACGTACTTCCTGTTATTATTATTTATTTATTTATTGATTTTTTATTATTATTATTATTATTATTATTATTATTATTATTATTATTATTATTATTATTTTGGTTGGTCTTAGGTTCGCTCTTATTCCTGATAAGTGCCCCTACAATCACTGGTAATATAACCGTTGATTAGCAAGTCATTATATTTTTTTCAGATTATCAAATTATTTGCCGAGATATGATGGTCACAAAATATGCCCATTTCAATCTATAAACAGACTTTATTGTTATGGTGTTTCATGACAATATCTGGTTTATTTAGTTTGATGGTCCGGTCTGTACATACTTGGAAGTCCCAAAG
Organism: Octopus bimaculoides; assembly: GCF_001194135.2. NCBI lineage: Eukaryota > Metazoa > Mollusca > Cephalopoda > Octopoda > Octopodidae > Octopus > Octopus bimaculoides. The sequence continues at coordinate 126,285,270 of NC_068983.1, read as the reverse complement.
AAGTGTTAGCTATTCTCCCAGTATAGCCTCATAAATATATTAACAACACTTTTCTAAAACCGTTTTATAAACATACTGACAACAAGTAATTCGATTATTTCAGAAAATGGACCTGTTACATTAAATGCAAATAAACACTAATATCTTGAGAAGATGGCTGAAATATAACAGCGAAATGAATGTCCGTTAGATTAATTAATGCAAAATATTCGCTTACAAGAAATTTTACTGTAATATTAATGTTAATAAAATTAAAATAACCGAGAAATACACTCATAATTATTATAAATTAGTATTGAAATTAACTCAACGTAATTGTTTATTAATACAAAATCTGCTATGTTTCACTACAATGTTACGTAAATATACATTGGAATACAGGCTAACACTAACAGGAAAATTGTGTTTCCAATAAATCTATTGTAATTGAAAAGAATATTACTATTTAGTCTTGATTCTGTTGCATATATGATGCGATAATTTTTTAATTAATATCTTTTAGCTATTTTACTTGTTTCAGCCATTAGACTGCGGCTATGGTGGAGCAACACTTGGAAGGACATTTAGTCTAATGTATCGATCGAAGTACCTATCTTTAAAATTCTGTTAAGTATTCTATCGGTTTCTTTTGCCGAACCGCTATGTACGGAGACGCAAGACACGATCCGGCAGTGGCTGTCGAATTTTGGGGTGGGGAACGAACTCAGATTTAGCAAACACACACACACACACACACACACACGCACACACGCACACACACACATGTATATGTACACGGCGGGTTTCTTTCAATTTCGGTCCCCCCAATCCACTCACAAGGCGTAGGTCAGCCCGTGGTTATACTATTAGACGCTTGCTCAAGGTGCGATGCAGTGAGACTTAATCCAGGACCACAGGATTCAGAAACAATCTTCTTACCACACAACCATTTCTGCGCCTATAGTCCCTTTTCCAGCGAACCTTAGCATCCTCGTCAGTCTTTGAATTTAGACATGTGGCGGGGTCTAAGCTGCCTTCCAGGTGAGCCATCTTTCCATATCACATAGACCTCACCTTCCGCTGCCTCTGGTGTAAGGTTTACACTTGGCTAAGATCTTCCAATGGATGTTGTAACTGACACCTTTATCTTTTAAAGACCATATATGACTGGATAATTTGGTCGTTTTCCTTTTGTCCCAGTGCCTGAAACTCAAAGTGTGATTATTGAATCTGGCCTTGAAATTACTCTCCGTGAGGCCCACGTATTTCTTCATTGAAACTGTGTCCTTAGTGGATATAGAGTCCACGGTGGCCTCATAAATGATAGTTTCGGACATGCAAGCTCCATTTAGCGGGCACAAATTTTTATCTCTGCATGAAAAGCTGGCTTCATATTGCGGTTTTTGTGTGTTGTGTGCGATAATGTTTCTAAAATTACATTTTTAAGTTATGGCTGCTGAAGATCTTTCTATAAGTATGGTTAACTGGAAAGTGTCTGTCTATCAGTGCCAACAAGTACTTGCCTATATTAAAGGTCACTTCAGTTGAGTAGTGTGTGTGAACCAGATGATTTTCCTATTCCTATGTTTTCTTCTCTTTTTTACTCGACTGTTGGCAGGTGTATAGGTTATTTCCTCATTAAATCCAGTATCAGAGCCTTATTATATAACGGGGCAACCTTATTTAAAATGTCCCTATCAGAGGAGAGGCTAGAGATTCTTTTACCAATGTTTTTAACTAAATTTTTAAACACTATGGGGTATGGCAGGAACCCACATTGATGTAACTAAGTCTATCGTCGTTGGGCTTCCTATAAGGTTTTTAAATATTCTTATTTAGATCTAGAGACACATCCAAGCAATTGACGACCGTCAGGTTGGTATCTGTAGTTATGCTAAGACCGAACGTTTTCATCAAATGGATACACGTAGACTAGGGGCTCATTTGAAGGAGAGAAGGTGTAAGTTGAGGAAAATGTGCTTGCTGGAGTTCTTACATTTGGATTCCCCAGAAGCTCGGAGAATGGCGCGTTGGTGTTGTTGGGTGGACGGATGGTAGGTTAGGAAAACCGGCAAACCTGCAATGGTGGGGTGGGTGCGATGAGAAAGAGCAAACGCACGGTCCTGAGATCGTGCACTGGCAATATACGGCGATCTTCTTCCGATTACCGTCTCTACCGAATCCACTCACAAGGCTTTCGTTGCTCCGAGGCTATAGTAGAGGACCTGCTGAAAGTGACATAACCCGGAACCATGTTGTTGTGAGGGAAGCTACTTATCATAGAGCTGCGCCTAGCCACGCTACATATATATGTATGTATGTACGTATACAAACACACGCACATACACACACACCCACTCACATTATACGAACACACACACACACACTGACTTTAATAACATTGCTCGCTGAACTTCAAACTCTCTCTCAACAGCATTCTTGTATAAAAATAATAAATTTGTACTCTAGTAAATTCGAGTAACCTATCCGATGAATGTAAAATTGATTTTACTGCAACTGAGCAGAAAAATAAATACCGATATAGATACATTTCTTTTATTAGCCACACAGGGCTCAACAAAGACGGGACGAATACAATGTAGAGCTTTTCTTTTTAGGAGGGGGAAGAAGAAAAAAGTAGGGGTGGGTGTCGAATAAAAGGGATCGTAGGAAGGAAAAAAGGGGGGGGGAGAGTTCGATCAAAAGGGATCGAGACAAAAAAAAGCGATCAATAGGGATCGTGTATGACAGTAATGTTCTCGTGTAAAAAGAGGGGAGGGCAGTTTAGGTTTAGCCGTGGAAAGAAAAGCCTACGGAAAAGACCACGGTAATCTTGGTCAATATTGTCATTGCAGAAACTA
>NC_068983.1:126280820-126281605 GCF_001194135.2 Octopus bimaculoides | reverse complement strand
CGTCGTAGCTTCCCTCCACTAATCCACTATAGAATGCGTTAGTTGTGATGCAGTCGCTCAAGGTTGACCCGGGTTGTTGGAGTTGCCGGAGAGCAACGTGACAATCGCGGTGCCATTCGCCCTTCCTCGGCCTCTTCTTGATCCACGACTACAGTTCGGTCATGGAGACCAGCTGCGGGAAAGCGCACCGCACAAACGGCGACCACACCTGTTCACCGTTGTCTACGTAGAGCCAGATATGTCGCAGTCTCAGCGCGTGTCCGCACATCATCGACCACGGCATGCCCAGTCCTCTTTTAACGGGTGTTGCCAGCAAACGGATCGCCTAACCATCGGAACACTTCCACAAGAAGCGGAAGCGGATGCGCTCCAGCTTGGTGATGGTAGGATCGGGACAAGGAACGACGGTTAGACGGTAGTAGATGACGGACGCGATGTACGTGTTCGCCACCTCCGCCCGACCTTTTAGGGAAGGCTTCCTCTCGGCCCATTACCGGGCTAGAGTGGCCACCCTACTCGTTATCTTGTCCCAGTTCTTCTCCGTTTGGAGGTCTGGACCAAACCAGACCCCGAGCAACTAAGCCGGACCGTCAGTCCAACGTCCCACGACGGAGGCGCTGCTTGACGGCATGGGCTTGCTTCTCCAGGTGCCGAGCCGCAAGCCCACTGACTTATACCGGTTGATTTTCGCTCCCGTTACCGCTTCGTAGTCTCTCAGTGTCTCGCCGACAAGCTCGATGTACTTTTGGCTAGACACTATGACGGTGACGTCGTCCGCATATGCT
>NC_068983.1:126276839-126278184 GCF_001194135.2 Octopus bimaculoides | reverse complement strand
AAGGTTTTAAAGAGAGTCACCTCCCGTTCGAGAGTTTTTGTGTCTCCTCCTTCGGGTTTTCTTCGAGTAGATCGCTGTATAGTTTTTTCGCCTTGGGGAAAATAGATTTTAGTGTGTGGTGCAGGGTTGGTGTTATGTGTAATATTTTGATGTGTTCTGGCGGTGTTGTGTACGGGTGGTTGCTGGTTTTTTTATGTCTTCGTTTGTTATGTTTGTTTTTTGTGTTGATGTATTCCATCAACTCTGAGTTTTTTTGTGTTGATGGCAGTGAGCATTGTGTGTGTGCTTGCTTTTGGGATTTAGTTGCTTGTGTTGTTGTTGTGTGTACTTGTGTTTGTGTCTGGAGTGTTTTCGGGAGTTGTGTATCTCCCTGCTTTATTTGTGTTTGCTTTTCTTGTCTTGCTCCTCTCCCTCCTTCTTTTCTGGGCTATTTGCCATTCCTCATTACTTTCATCTTTCGACGAAAGTTCTGAGGAATCGGAAGGGGATAGGGGAAAATTGTGAGCGTCTGTGTGTCTTTGTGTGAGTGGTTGTGTTGCTGTTTTTGTTGGTGTTGGTTGCTTGTTATTTTCGTTCTCAGCGGTTGTCTTCTTGGTTGTTGTTCTTGGTGTTGGTCTGTCTTTAGTTGTTGGTGGTGGTGTTGTTTCTGTTTTTGGCTCAGGTGGTGGTGTTGTTTGGTTGGGTTGGTTTGTTCGTTGTTGCCGTTCTTTCGTTTTCGCATATAGCTGCTTGATTAGTTGTGCATACGGTGGTGTGGGTAATAATGCTGGTGTTTTGGGTTTTTGGTTTTCCCGTGGCTGTTGTTGTTGTTGTTGCTGTTGTTTCCCGGCAGAACTGCAATCCTTTTGGAAGTGAGCTTCACTGCCACATATGTAACAGCGTGGTCGTCTGCCTTCCACCACTACATACAGCCTTTGCGTTAATGGTAACTTTATGTAGGTGGGTATTTATTTAGTGACTCCTGGGTAATATGGAGGAGGATCTCCATTTGTTTACCCACCCACTGTTGCTTTTCAGAAACACTAATTTGTAATATGTCAACTTCCTCCATATCGACACATACGGCTGATGTTATCCATAGGGTGTCTACCGTGGGAGGAATATTTTTTATGATAACCCTTGTTACCCTCTGACCAAGGTAACTCGGTATCATTGTTAACTCTTCTGTCTTAAGAGTTAGCGTTAAGAATCGTTTCGCTAACTCTTCACTTTGAAAAATAACTTGCACATGGGCAAATTTATGCCCCCAAGTTACATAATCTTTATATGGCCATACAGATCTCAAGCATTTCTCGATTTTTTCCGTGCTTGCTGCTTCTGTTTTTTTTTTGTTTTTGAGTTTAAA
>NC_068983.1:126269252-126275676 GCF_001194135.2 Octopus bimaculoides | reverse complement strand
GATAGATAGATAGATAGATAGATAGATAGATAGATAGATAGATAGATAGATAGATAGATAGGCAGACAGGTAGATAGATAGATAGATAGATAGACAGATAGATAGATACATACATACATACATACATACATAGACCGACAGAGAGACAGATAGATAGATAGATAGATAGATAGATAGATAGATAGACAGACAGACAGACAGACAGACAGACATACAGACCGATAGATAGATAGACTTACATTTATCTTATATATACGTATCCACGTGCAAGTCTGAATATACGGATAGGAATATGCCTGTTTATGACTCCTCAATGTCGACGTATTTTTTTGTGTCTTCAGGCGCGTGATCGTATGTGAGCGTTTATTCGTTGGTGCATAGACATAATCATCCATTCATACATACTTGCAATGCGACCTACATGTATGCATCCATATGTAGATATACATATACATACATTCAGCCACACATGCGTACATTACAATATACATTTATGCGAAGCAAATATCTTATAAGGAAATCTTCGGTACAGCCTTGAGAAAACCTTACTTTGTTTATGTTGTTTCGCTTTTATTCCAACATAACATAACGGGGAACTTTTCAAAAAGCCAAAGATACATATAGAGAAGATATAGCAAAAAATACATATGGCAGAGATGTGCATTTATGAATCGTATTAGAGAGTAGCATTTCAGTGAAGTTTCAGTATTTATATAGTTGGATTTTCCTTTTTTGATTTTGTTGTAGATGAATTTACAATTTCCCAAAAGCTGCATAATGCAATTTTTGACTTGGACATTGAGAATATATCTGTTAAAACTAAAATATAAAGGAGTCAATAATAGTTGTACACTGATGCGTGCATAACGAGTTAGACTTCTGTTACAGATGTTAACCAATACTTTTGCGATCCCAGAAATTCTGCTTTCATTGAAACCAATCTATTTGACAAAAGTTTTAATTTAGAATAATCACAAAGTTCTATGAAAAGCTCGATACAATGGGCCCATAGTGTACCAAGGCTGACTGATGGCATAATACATGATATAAACTCTATATTATCAGATAGAATCAAGCTAAAAGGAAGCATTTATTTCAAAACGCATTATAACTCATACAGATACAGACTTTCAGCTGAATTTCCTTAAATTTTTATGAACATATATTATTTTCAACAATAAATTCCAAGGACAAACGATTTACTCATCTCGACATTTCATAGAATTCAATATCTTATATAGGTATCTGCGGATAAGATATTGGCGTATCTGAAGCGAAGGCAACCAGTATTTCACGTGTGTTATAAAAAAAAAGAAAAATAATAGTAAACGTTGCTCACAAGAAGGACTATATTTGATATATGATACTCCCTATAAGACTTTTTTCGTATGCTATAATTTTTTGGGTTGCATCTGCGTCTTAGAATATATATATATATATATATATATATATATATATATATATATTCTAAGGCGGAGCGCATGTATTGCTACAAATAAGAGTTAACGCACTTAGAGCCATAAGAAAGCACATTTTCTGATAATGACAGGGGAGATAACTGCCCCATAAGCGAAGTAAGTTCACTAGATTAGGTTCGTCTGAAAAAATACAGACCCGTCAGTAGTGACTACTCCATCTCCGAATATTTTAGGTAAATCCGCACTGTCAGGATATATATTTACCATATAAATTTATAGCTGATTTACTCCAATGTTAATGTGGAAATTATAAAATAACGAAGGCAGCTATACCCATTATATAACCAAAAATGAGAAATTTAATTGTCACCAATTATCACTGATGGACGTAGGTACCAGCTGTATCACCATATATATATATATATATATATATATATATGTGTGTGTGTGTGTGTGTGTGTGTGTGTGTGTGTACACACACACACATATATACATATATATATATATATATATATATATATATATATATATATATATATATATATATATATATATATATATACGCACCCCCACATACGTGTATGTGTGTATGATCGCTTGACAACAGATGGTAGTGTGTTTACGTCCCTGTGACTTAGCGTTACAGCATAAGATACTGATAGAATAAGTATTAGGCTTGAGAAATAAGTTCTGGTGTTTACTAAAACCCTTCAAAGCGGTGCTCCATCATGGCCGCGGCCAAAAGACTGAAATAATTAACAGAATAAAAGAATAAATATATTTATGAATAGGACTAGTTATTGGTTAGTACGAGGAAACAGAAACAGTGTATTATTTCATAGAGCAGATCAGTATGCAAAAGCCAACTCGTTTAATAGACGATATTCATACTCTACGTGCTGCAAAAATATACATAATTCATCAATTTATTGATGTTTCATAAAATATAGTACACAATCTTGTTTCAGGTCGTATCATTTCCATATATAATGTATACTGTCCATAGAGAATGACCTGTCCCTCTGTATCAAAGAACTAATCACAGGTCAGTAAATCACAGAAGTATGAGTTATAACTTCGCTGAAATGGGTTTCTGCTACCCTGCTGTTCTTGTATATAACGTATCTTTGCTTGTATATTCAGTAATATAAGGAAATGATTTTACGCTTAACTCGTATTCGATATTTGTACTTTCTCAGTCACAGTAGGGTTTGTTTTACACCTAGAACTATAGACCGTTAAGGTTGCTAAATTAGATCGAAATACGTTCAGACTTTCCATGTTTATTGCCAAATGCCAAAATGGGTTTCAGAGCATGATTACCAGCATTATAGTCATATTTTATTAGGATTTATGTGTACATTATTTACATTATTTACATTTGACGGATATTTGTCTTCATCTTCTTTGTTGTGAAGACAACGTTTCGGCTGATATACCTTCCAGCCTTCAGCAGGTCTTGGGGAACTTTCTAAACTGGGATCTCATTCCTAATGTATTTTTCGATGTTATTATTATTATTGTTGTTATTATTATTATTATTATTATTATTATTATTATTATTATTGTTCAGTAGTTTTATTTTTAACATTATTATTATTGGTGGGAATGCCACCTGATTGTCTTTTTCACAATAGAAAAGGAAAAAGACAATCCGGTAGCATTCCTGGAGGTATTAATAACATGCACCAAGTATGGTTTCAGGACATCCATATACCGCAAGACGAACTTCACTGGACGATACCTCAGCTTCAATTCCCACAATCCATACTGTGGAGGGATTGCACAGTGCCTAACATCGAGCAAAGAACATAATTAGCGATCGTGATACCCACCACAAAGAAATTATCAAGCTCAGTAACAGCCTGATAAGCAACAACTACAACAAAACATACTATCTACTCCAAGTATTAAGAAAAAAGATGATGAAACCAATAAACTGTCCACGGTCTGTCTACCATATGTGAAAGGCCTCTTCGAAAAGATACAAAGATATGCGGCCCATATGACATCAAGACGGTATTCAAGAGCAATACAACACTTCGCAAATATCTCCTTCGTGTAAAACTACCCAAAGAAGAGAATATGACCAAAAACTGCGTGTACTCCATCCCATGCAGCTGTGGTAGGTTATACAAAGGCGAAATATGCCGCCCTTCAAAATAAGGGTAGACGAACGTCACAAAGCTGTGACACGAGGAGATATTAATAAAACGGGTACAGCTGATCTTGTATGGAAAAATAGAGACCACCTCCCCCTGTGGTATGAAATTAAAATAATAGACAGAGATCAAAACTAGAAGTAGCAGTACATATGCTAGGACGCAACAAACTCCTAAGCAGACTGTGTGCAGATATGAATAGCATATGGGGACCGGTAGTAAGGAAGGATAGGAGAATATTAGATTTTTAACCCCTAAAATTCATTTTCCATAATTGCCCACGGGCATATGGCGTAGGGGTTAAGAGCGCGGGCTAATAACCCCCAGATTTCGAGTTTTCGATTCCAAGCAGTGACCTGAATAATAATAATAATAATAATAATAATAATAATAATAATAATAATAATAATAATAATAACAACAACAACAAGAGGCGAGGTTTATATAGTGTAGGACATAGTATTTAAATTTGTTAAATCTTAGAAGTTAAAAGCATTCCGCATGAGGAGTAATAGTAATAGAATATGTACCATCGAGAGGTGGTAGTGATATTCGTAAGCATAAATTCCCGGGAGACCGTAACAGTATTACTTCCAAGAAAAGCGTCCAGAACACTAGCATTTAAGTGGAGGATTTACAAATTAGGGATGAATTAAAGAGTATAAAAATTCAAAGATTTAGCATTCAAAGGAGATTTGTTAGATAAACAATTGTAACTGATCCTTAAAAATATATTAAAGTCTTTCTCTTTCTACTAATTTAGAAGATACCCGGTGGCACGTTGTATCGTTGAAGAAGACATTTTCACGATGTTTCAGTTCACTCAGCTGGCAGAAGTTGATAGTACTTGCATCTGAAAGGGCCAACCATGTCACATCTGATGTCATACTGAATCTTTTTGAGAACTCCGCTACCGCTACGCCTACTGGTGGGGTGCTCTGAAACATACTCGTTAATTTCACGTGCAGGGTGTTACGTTGATCGGATCAGCTGGAAGTCACGTCCTCTTAACCGATGGACTTCCAGCTAATTTAAATATATACATATATATATATATATATATATATATATATATATATATATATATATTTAAATAATAAGGGTGAAACATTGAATATTAGTTTGATTAATATCAATTTAGAACGAATGGCCTAGCATAATGAAAAAATCTGAAGATTCAGAAAAATTATATTAATTACATATACGAGGGATGACAACTAAGTGGACATCCATTTTGCTAGGAGTAGAATCCCTATGGTCTGACCACGAAGAAAAGACTGTTCTCAAGAAAATTCAGCAAACACCACAACCTAAGCGAGCAAGACAAATGAAAATATACAAAATATAAAGATTAATCATAGACCGGTTTCGTTGAGACCACTTACGTAATTGTCCGCAACTCTTCAGTATGATCGTCTTGGCAATGTAAAAGGCAGAACTATAAACGAGACGTCCGCATGGGATTGAATATGCATATAGTTCTACCAGTTACGTTTGGTGTTATATTTCAAAAGTTTTCGTTCTGTGATCTTAATTACGTAAGTGGTGACAACGAAACCGGTCTATGATTAATCTTTAATATTTTCTATCTTTTCATTTGTTTTGCTGGCTTAGATTCTGGTGCTTGCTGAATTTTCTTGAGAAGAATCTTTTCTTAGTGGTCAGACCATAGGGAGTCGACTTCTAGCAAAATAGATGTCCACTTTTGGTCATCCCTCGTATATGTAATTAATATGATTTTTCTGAATGTATGTATGTATGTATAAAAAGTAAAAAGTAAAGAGTAAAAGAGCTAAAAGGAAGAGTATGTTTAGGCAGCTTTTTAATCACTACAAATCTTTCGATACATACAGATCATCGTATACACAGGTTTCAAAGTTAAGTTTAAATTAAATTATGTAACGATCTACCTGTATAAGAAGATGTATATGTATATCTTTAGGCGATACTCAGTTGATGTTTCCGTAAGCAAATGTAGATTTCTATGCTACAACATCCATGGCATCTTCTTTGATACTAACAAACGCTGACGGCTTCAGTTCTCTCAATATGAATGTATTATCAGGTTCGAAATGAGCTGCAATGTGCACGTTCTCTATTTATTTATTCAGTTATTCTGTTGTCTGTTTATTTATTCATGTTATTCTGCACATATCAAACAGTACCTTTACGCAAAATAAATTCAGCCATTAGCTTATATGTATACAATCACTTACACACCGATATACCATACATCACGGAGTGTTTCCATACATACACACATACACACACACACATACACTCACACATACACTCAGCCGCAGACACGTACACACATACATACATATATAAAAATATATCTACATATATTAAGATCACACACTCATATATATATATATACTCAACTACATATCAATAAACACCTTCACATCTATACATAGACGCTTATACATTTATCTACTCCTTGCCATGTACATAATTATATCTGCATAGTTATATCGTTCAAAGTTCTATCATAAATACACACTGCTATGCATACGTGAATGCGGTAAAAATGGGTTTAGTGAAATAGAATAATAATTATAATTCATACACTGTTCCATCTAGAAAATACATATTTGGCACGGTGGTTACATCTTGGAGTTTCCTCATCATGTTTATTCACTATATTTTCATCACTGAGTAGAATACTCAATTCTTCCTCACAGGAGGAATACCTAAGACTAGAATTGGCAGCATACCATACGAATACTACCGTTTATTTGGGAATTCTAAGGGTGAACGAGCTCTTTTTGTACTTTTATACGTTCTTAACAGAACACACCTCAACTATATGTATGTATATATATATATATATATATATAT
>NC_068983.1:126265702-126268984 GCF_001194135.2 Octopus bimaculoides | reverse complement strand
ATATATATATATATATATTAGTGTGTGTGTGTATTGTGTGCATGTGCGTGTGACTCTCCGTGTCTATGTGTACGTGTGTGTATATGTGTATGTGTCTGTGTGTATATGTGTATGTGTGTGTGTGTGTGTGTGTGTGTGTGTGTCTATAAGTACTACCTTCTTTATTTAAAAGCCTGTTTATTTAACATTCACAAACAATGATGTCAAATTGAACATTACAAGTATATCCTTGCATACAAACACATGTTCACTTATTTGCTCGAATTTTGCCTTTTAGGAGACTATAGCAGATATAGGTACACACACCATATTAAGTTTTAACAACAGAAATCTTGTCTCCTCGTTTAAAAACAATACCAAAGGTTATCTGTCATAACGTTTTGCTATGATTGGTTTAATTTCCATAGAATGGAATTTATTTCTGAGAGAATTCATAAAAAATAATGTGTTTAATATTATTTCCAATTATAATTGTCCAGCTATTTTCTTTTCTTTTTTCAGAAAATCTGACAAATTTATTGAATAAGAAAACAGAAAATGGCATCAAGGATTCAATTAACACCTTAAAAGAGAAAACAAGCATCATAACCCTTAGAGAAGTAGACATTTAAGGAGAAGAGTTTGCGTCTAAGCTGAATAATCGTGTTAATGATGTGTCTTTTTCTGTAAAAAAAAAAAGGATCTAATCAAGATTGAAAACTATCAAAATGCACTTCAAAATGTCAAGATGAAGTCTTCGAAATAGATGTTTAACAGCACCAACACTTTCACCAAACTTATTCAACCGGGTGAGTGTTTAAATAACATTTCATCCACGCGTGTATGTATGTGTATTTCCGTATATATGTGTATACATAGTCGTGTATACCAGTGCAGGTGCATATATATGTACGCGTATTTGGGTTTGCATGCATACATGTGTGGATATTCATAAGCGTGCAGGCGCGCACACACGCACAAACACAGACACACATACACACATATATACATGTGTTTGTATTTATGTGCATTATATATGTATATATGTATGTATCCCCAATGTATATATGTGTTCTATGGAACGGACAATTCCAACTCCAGCACTATTTTACTGTATAAACTTGGGCGACAGCATTCTAACAGACAGAAACGTCTATTGTCACATCTCTTGAACAGATGTTTATGGCCTGCTATAACGATAATCCTTTTCTTCTTTCTTTTTCTTGTTTCTTTCTTTCTCTCTCTTTTTTTCGCTCATTGGTTCTCGACATTTCTTGATTTTTTTTATGGTTTTAACACTCTTGTTTCTATATTTTACAGCATTTTGTTTCTATTCAGTTAATTCACTATTGTGTTTTGGGTGACTAAGAAAATCCGGGTGATAACGTAACCTTCACTACGGTATGGTAATTTTAGCTTCATGATTACCTAAGTTGACCATGATGGCTCATTGCATAACAAGTGCACCACGAATTTCAGCTAAGTAACATAAATAAAAAAATATCTAGCGTGCATTTAATTCTGCCACTCCCTCAGCTTCGATGAGAGTCAAGCTAATACATTCTGTGCGTACATCATTCTGTTTTGTTATTTGTTATTGTTAATGTGTGAAATATATATTCTACAATGTGCGGAGTGCGGCTTAGCACTCCGCTTAGCACACACCTCCATTCTTCTGCTGCATTGCTCCCCACATTCTTTCAACGTTTCTGTTTGTCCTTTTCTGTTGTTTCCTTTCTCATTTCTCTTATTTCCTGTTTCATAAGAACAAATAATAAGAAATTTATAAACTTAGTTTTACGTCAATTTTTAGATACGAATTCTGATAGAGAAGTAAACTATAAAGTTTCTTAAAGTATTCGTCATTTATTTCACAAAACAGAACAGCAGGTGTTGAGTTAGTTAGTAAATTGTGTCGTATTACCAATAATCTATATTTCTCTACTGTCAAATTAGAATACCCTAGAGTTATCAATGTTGTGAGTATAGGTTATCAGTTCAAATTCTACTCGAATAGATCTTACACTGAATCACTCACTAGAGTTAATAAAGTAAGTCGTATGCTGAGAATAATAATGACATTGTGTACATGATTTAAAAGCTCTGATCAATGGTTCAGTTTATTAAGTGAATTAAGATTGATTCAATCTATGGTTCACAGAGCGTCACATGTGCGTCTATTGTAAGTCGATCCCACAAGTGTATTTACGCTTAAACAAATTATATACTAAACATTTGTTATGCTTTTATATATATAAAAACAAAACGAGCCAGGAACTTATGGGAGCTGTTTAGTATTTCTGCAACTTTAGCCCTTAAGTCCAAGATTGTGACTTGTTTACTAAAAACTTCATCTCAACTTTTATTCAATAAAAGAATGATGGTGGACGAGGATTTATCATCCGTAGAAAAGGTCTCACGCTTGCAGTACAGAAGTGCATAATTGCAAACATCGGTGACAACAACTGCAGCAGTAATAACAACGATATTATCAGCAACTACGACAACAAGGATTACAACACAGCACGGGAAATGTATGAAGCTAACTTTCTGCAGTTAAAAATTCTAACACAGACAGCATCATCAAAGGAACAACAAAAGAGAGCCATCATAAAAGCAGCAACAACACTATCGAAAAAACTGCCACCACTACTACCACTAATACTGCCAGCAGCATTACAAACATTAATATAACGGAGAGAGCAGCTAAATGGATTTCTAAACAAAACTGGAACGTTTTCACACGCAGGTGACGTTGACTAGTGAATGTTAACGTGTCAGATAAAGCATTAAGTGTTGCCAATGGCAATTAACAAAGAATAGCAGAATAGTATTTTGCCAAAGGTAATGGAATAACATATCCTCAACGCTTGCTTACTTCATCGAACACAAAAAAAAATGAAAATCTAAGTTAAGCCCCGTGGAATCTGAACTCAACATGTAAAGGCCATCGAAATCCTGCTAAGTATGTTGCCTTGCTTGCTAGCGATGCAATCAGCTCGCAGCCTTGATAATAATAATAATAATAATAATAATAATAATAATAATAATAATAATAATAATAATAATAAACACGCCAGAAAAGGTCACAGAAAACGAGAAAGCAACCATACTGTGGGATATGCCAATACACACAGATAGAGAAATTAAGGCAAATAGACCAGATATAGTTGTCAAAGATCATGAAGAAAAAAATGCTTTCTAATTGATGTATCAATACCAGCAGATGACAACGTTTCTCTAAAAGAAATGAAAAAATACAAAGACCTGGAAATAGAGATAACTCGAATGTGGAATCTAAAA
>NC_068983.1:126255347-126265407 GCF_001194135.2 Octopus bimaculoides | reverse complement strand
AATAATAATAATAATAATAATAATAATAATAATAATAATAATAATAATAATAATAATAATAATAATAATAATAATAATAATAATAATAATAATAATAATAATAATAGTAATAATAAATGCCCAGATGCAGTACAAAGCAGTGGCTCTCATGGCTTCTGATCTTAATTGATTGGAAATGTTATCATGTACATTGATTTGTCTTGGTATAAAAGATGGGCTACAGCAAATATTCTGCTTAATACCACAGATTTGCTTGTCAGTTGTTTGACCTTAAGCAGTTGAGCATGTCCCTCGGTGGCTGACGATATGTGCATCTTTGATGATGAGCAGAAGTAGTCGGGGAGCATCATAGCCATGCGTTGAGGGGAATTCTTTGGGGTTTTGATAATTCACCTTTGGAAACATGGGTGTTTTACTCAACATCCTTAAACAAACATTATTTAGGGAGCTTTTGAGCGGGATGGGCTACTCGACCTGAAGAAAGTTCTAGCTGGGCCCCACCTGCAAGGTCATGCGCTGTTTATCGTGATATGAGATCACCTGAAATAAACTCGACTGCTCTCACAAACGAGAATACTAAAAATAAGGCCGATCGCTCTCAAAAATTGAGTAAACAAACCAGAGAAATAATCCAGAATCCTTGTCCAGTACATGATCGATCCCAATGGCAGTTATGGAATGTGAAGGTGGGTCTGTGGGCTAGGTTTGTAATGTTGTGTGTGTGTGTGTTCTGCAGTGGGAACAGGAACAGTTTTCTCTATGAATACCTTTTTTAATTTGTCCACTGATAAAGTCTTTTTACGACCATTAAGGTGTATAGTAAAAAAAAATATCCATACTTGAAAGAAAACGGAAATGACCTGCATACGGTGCTGTTAACAGAGGTTTAACAACAACAACAACAACAACAAAAACAAAAACAACAATGACAGCAACAAGTCCGGGATAATTAGCAACATCCACCCACCAAATGCTCATCTGGGTACGGCATGGATATGCTATAGGAAAGCGTCTGACAGTGATCCCATCAATGGACGTCCAAGGTATTTGAGATATATAATATATTTCCTATTGTATTCAGGTTCTTACAAAATAACATGGCCATTTAGAATACACGTCTCTTTCCAAATCCCAATAATGGCATGAGGCAATCCAAGAGTATCAATCAGAAACGAAGCGTCTTTGAAGGTGTCTCCCTCTCTCGATTACGTGTTTTGCATTGCAATCATCCATCTTTCAAATTAATTGAATAAGTTCGGGTGTGGGTATAAAATTCCTAACAATGTAATAAACCATATATTTTTACATGATACGATCTGAAGCTGTGTGCAAGGAATGATGAAGAATTAGAAGGGCTAATGGATTTTGGCCTCAATAAGTATACTAAAGCAACTTTTGTCAAAGACAAGCTCAGATATGCAACTTCCATTAAATTGACCAGGAAGAAAATTATTAATACCTAGGAATAAACGAAAGAGATGGTATATCTCATGCCGCTGTGAATTATAAAGGTTAAATAAGCACTATAGGAGGATAAGATTTGTACTGAAGACTGAACTTAGCTCTAAAAATCACATCGAAGCCATTACACTCTGGCACTACTAGTAGTCCAATAAAATTTTAACATCATTGACTAGAATCTTATGGAACTCCAACACATGGGCAGACAGACAAGAAAATTATTGACTCCTGAGAATATACACTACCCTAATGCAGATATTGACCCTCTGTATCTACCTAGAAGCTGTGCAGGAAGAGGAATGATGCAATTCGATCTTTGCTGTAAAACCTGTGCTATAGTAATAAAAAGATATTTATCTAGTACAGAGGACAGGATCCTGCGACTTGTATGAGAAAATGAAAGCAGCAAAAAGTCGAGTTTCCTTGTCAACGAATCCTGTGAATTTGCAAGAAAATTTGCCGTCAACCCTGAATTAAATTAAGAACCTGACCAAGCAAGCAAGACGAATCAGGCAGACACCTGAAAAGAATGGGCAGAAATAAAGTGAGAAACAGTCGAGCCAAAAATACTTCAAAGCACGGCAGCGTTTATTTGGTAGTCAACTTAAGCTTCGCACTCTCGGTTTATGTATTGGTTCCAGGGATTTTCCCTTGGAGGAGGGAGTGTTTTCGTTTGTATCTCGCTTGAACTGGGCCACAAGAGAAGCCTATAGGCACACACGAATGATATCACTGTCATGTTGTCGGGCACTTCGGAAATAGAAGCGTAGAAATTCAATGTGAAAACGACAAAATTGGCTACACTTAACTGTGGAAGAAGACAGTCTTTTTAACGATGTCCAGCAAATGGAAACCATACATAGAACCATGCTCAAGTTGTATTCAGAATCTGTAATATAATTCTTATATTCATCAGGAAACCTCCTTGCATACTTTTCTGTTCGCCTAGACCGCTGAGATTATGTTTTGTTATGCACATAAGAAGCAGAAAGGCTATGAACTCTCAATGATGGCTTGAATTTCGCGACGTTATGTATATCAAACTTTGATAAATTTCTTCCTAAACACAACCACATTACCTACTATGTATGCTGATATTTTTTCTGACTGATAGAAAAGTGCCGGCAAAGAAAATTAAGAATGATCTCAAAACTATCTCAACCATTTAGTAGGCAATTTGCCATAGCGCTGGTATAATAATTGGATACAATCTATGTATAGCTATTATCATCTTAGATTATTTGTATTATTTTCAAAATTTAATAGCGGATTATGCAATGAGGAACTTTACATTAATATTCTAAGATAATTATCATACAAACAAAATCGTTAAAAGGTTCTTGAATCTGGAGTTGGAAATTTAATTAGCTGTTGTCTCGGGAGAGCAAATTAACAATTATATGAACTTAATCAGCCATGAGTTAAGTAGATTTAAGTGTAGCAACCATATTAAAAAGTACTCATGCTGTAGTTTAGAAAAATACTGAATACATTTTTTCTACAAAGAAAGCTAAAATGTTTGATCATCGATTGACATAGAAGAAGAAATTAAAAGAAAAAAACAGAACGTTTAGTTTGGAAACATTTCGGTGACCTTTATAACGAGTTTGTTACAGCTGGAGAAAGTATGACTGCTGGAAGATTTTACATTTGTCTCATATTTCAGAAAACATAAAAGTAGCATTGATTATTACAAAACGTACAAGAGCTACAAAAACAAAAATCAAAGTAAATAAAGAATATGATTTAGTCATAGTCTACTTCAGATGTTAAGAAGAAATTAGTAAGTCATGTATAATCGTAATTTTATAAGATTATTTTCTTCGTGTTTGTCACTACATTCGTAGACGAAATAATTGCCAGACACTGTATTATTGAATTAAACCTACGTTTACTTACCAACATACCTGCGTCTCTGTATTTTTTAATATGGCTATGGTGTTGTAATTGTACATCTAAAAGGATGTATATATATGTACGTGCATGCATCCAGAAAATGAATGAGAGATTCTTGGAAATCATTGTCACTTCTATCTTTATATAAATGGAATTTATAATTTCTTTACCGGTGTTGACTGCAGCTGCCTATCTATCGACGACTCCTCAAACGAATTAGCCAGCTGGCTGTGTATTCTTCTTTTTATGTACCCATATATACCTGTGTCAATCATCTACATAAGCAGTTAAATATGAGAGAAGACGGCTTTCGTGTCCTATCAAAATATGTTTGGTGTTACCAGTCTGCATATGCGCGAGTTGGTCTTGAAGTTAGTGCTACATCTGGTGTAAAAAAATAGGTGCGTCCTTCGAACATGCTTTAGTAATTGCGAATAGTTGGCGAAATTATCGACATATTCAAACGGAAGGCTAGAAATCAGTGTGTGGTAAAACAAATGAAGATATATATTTGAATCATCAGCATAGAAGCGTTAGTATTTGCATGGACTCTTCCTAAGTCCCCGTGTCCTCAGCAATATGATGGAAATTTGTCTGCTGTTGATGTGAATAATTTTAATCTGAGTTTTTACGTTTACTAAATTATAAAACATAACACTTTATATATTATGCTGATACAATAAATGACAGTATATTTTTTAAGAACTTTCATACACATTTTGATGTATTTAGGGTGGTTTATTAGACTAATAATAATTAACACACGCTCTGGTTCAATTTCACTCATTTATTGTTAATCAGATGGTTAACTATAAAGCTAACTAATTAATTTATCGTTTGTTTAATCCGTTGATTAAACATGCAGGTATTTGTCATCGTTAATCGCAAACTCATCTGTGGCACGCTTTCTCTAGTCTAGGTCTTTTATCATACGTTACCAGTTTACTTAGTCATAGATCATTTGGAATCGAATAAGCGTATGACCAAAATCGATCTAGCTTTGCGTACACAATGTTTGGTTTTAAGATAGTGTAAGTAGATTTGCATCTTGCATTATCTAATACCCGTACCGAAAGATATGAGGGCAAATAATAAATTATTTCTAGCAATAGGCATCATAGTATTCGTGGTTATTGATAAGCTTTTATTGTATTTGTAAAAGAAGTGTCTTCTACGATAAAGCGGATTGTTATTCATTTCTATATTCAAACATTTGGATACATAACTGATCTAGCTATGTAGTGTTCTCTTCACTTATTTATGAAAACTATATAGCAGCTACATTTGAATGGCATACTGAAAAACCCGTTGCATGTACTACAATAAACTACTAGTATGCTCTAGAAAATTCAAAGAATTATTCCCCCTTATACCTACTGAATGAACTGAAGATTGTCTGAAGCACCACCCACTTCAAAATAAGGCACACTTTCAACCTTTCAAATTATATAAATGACTAACGACCTACAATTAAATGATTTCTATGAGCATTTTTTACGTTGTAGTAAAATGTTAGATTGTGCTTGATAATCAGTGAAATGTGATAGAGAGAGAAAACCCACAAAGAGAAATGTATAATTGAAAATAGACCCATGGGTCCATACAATGCTTAAATTAATTGTTTTATAGAAAATACAAAGAAATTCAGTTACCCGGTTAAAGTGTTTCATAAACATCACATAAACATCTGTATGTGGCGATCATTTCCAAGCATTAGAAACCGTGAATAGTGTGAAAATTTTATGTTATCATATTCAACACGAACCGGGAAACTATTCACGTTGTGTGCCAGGGCAAACGTTTGAGGCAGATAGCCCAAAATATTAAATAACTGCGAGCATAATTTGGCCGTAGATCTTTAATGAAATTGCAGCGTGCCACTTTAAATCAAGTGTCATTGAAATATAACATTTGAGCTACATAATATTAATTAGGCAAATGCACTCTAAAATCATATTAAGTATCCATAAACTAGAAATATATATATATGAATCCCGTTACATGAATTGTAAAAACATAATCTCTTTGATTATAATTCAAAATTCTGAACACGTAACATACTTCATGAATTTCAAAATATCTCTATAGCAAAAATGAATCATGTGCATTGGAATCCTCAATAATACCAATTCCCAGTTTTTCATGCATGCATTTTAATTATCCACAAATTCATATCAGTAATGTCATTATTCATGCTCGTTATTGATATTCTATGGAATTATTGCAAGCTTGAAGACTCTGCAGATTGAATATAGAATATATTATCCCTTTTAGAAAAGAGGAAGGGAAGATCAGCAGTAGTTAACGAATAAGCCGAGGCAGATACCCTGCTACCATGTGATAATGACTGGAAAATGCTTGTCAACAACTGAATATTTGTGTTTGCAAAGTACAATTCAATAATTAAATAACATGATACCTACCGACGGATTTCATTTGAAAAGATTATTGACTTGACAGCGTTACCAGAGATTAACCCTATGAGGAAAAAATGAAATGAAAGGAAAAGTTTAATGAATGAATTACGATATCACGAGAGAATCGAGGATAACAATATATGATACATACAGATGTGTCACGCTTTCATGATTTTGTAACTTAAAATGCACCAAATCACAGGCATTACTCCTACCAAGGACAGCACACTAATGAGAATTAGCACGAGATGGTGAGGTAAAATGATACTTCATGAAGTCTTTTGCATTAACAAATGAAAAAAAAAACACAAAGCTTTGCAATCAAGCAAAAGCACAAACAAGTGCCGTACACGTAAAGTGGTAATAGTAGGACCTAAATAGGATGATACTACAAGGAGTAGAACGTCGAAAAGAACTAAATGAGATGAGGTAAACATAACGAGTAAGCCCTTTACAAATGTTGCATAGTTTATTCAGGAAATATTATAAAGTTTATGGAATATACATGTCAAAGTATGTGTAATAATTGCCTCTCTGCAATTATCAACATCCAGTTAAAAGCGCTAACGTATCCCAGTAAGATGATCAGGGGCTAGCGAAGCGTAGAAATGTCACTGTTTTTCATAAATAGTAATGCATTGCGATACAAATTGTCATTAGTTAAAGACTCAGCCACATTGCTAACAAAATAAATGAGGGCAATTAAATATTAATTGCGAAGAAAAGAACTGTCACCAGAGATTTTGAAAACAGAGGTCGATGGCCAGGAGCCTCGAAAGTATATACAGCTAAACATTCGATTAATATTATCAGGACCAGAAAGTAAATATGTGCTGTGTTCCGAAATTAAATTCTCTACAAAGTGATTTGTCATACACAAGTGAGATTAAAGGAGCATCTTGTAACGAAGGAAGAACAAGAACAATATGATAAGATGTGTCAAATGTAGAATTTCTTGAAAATACTGGGCTAAGAATTCTACTTTATCACAAGAAAATGGACTCACAAATAAAACACATTCTTATATTTGCCATCAATCAATGAACTACAGAAAAACTTTCACAATCCAGAAAGATTATCTTCCTTAGAACAAAGTTTTATTTAGTTCACCGCATATACTTAGACTTGATATCTGAAATAACATTCGAGCACCTATTGGCTAGTTTAAACACATAATAATATTCAGTGTCACTGACAAAGATTCAGATATCGAATAGTATGAGACATTATATACACACAAGAAAATGCCAGTAGAAGGGGTTAACTCTGTATCGCCAACGATGAATTTAATCGTAGCGCCTTCTATAAACGTACGAAATCTCGATCAACCGTTGATGTGAGACAGTTCAGTGTTTAATATGTGAGAAGTATTTGTTCATGCATCCTAGAGTTTAACGTCCCATAGTGTAATTTAGCGTCAAATTCTCAGAATATAGTCAATGAAACAGTTATCTGTCAATGTTTATGTTCCATTCTTACCTGAAAATGAGATGCCAATGCGACATTATTAGAAATAATAGTACACATAGGACTTGTTTTTACATGTATGCGGTATATGTATATCAAGAGTGTATTGAAAGAAAAAAATCGAATCGCCACTAAATAGCAGCAATATTATAGTCCAACATAAACGAAATGAAATTTAGCTGGTAGATTTATAAAAAGTTTCATAGTAATATATTCCCTCTTGTTAGCATGTCGTAATTCATTAAAATTCATATCGCATAATGGGTTATAGCGAAAAAATAACATTCTCAAAATGGTTATGAACACCGTTGATTTCAAACGAATCCCAAAGTAATTTATTATAAGTTACAGAAGACAATTCCTTTAATTCATTTTTTTCTTCTAGGAAGGTAATGGTTATTAAAGATTTCAGAAACATATTTTCTTTTTGTATCCTTTATATTGGTATAAAACAATTGTTTGTAACATTAATGTACATTCTATTTATGTAGAGCTTCGTAATATTCCTGATACTTATTTTGTTTATCGTTTTCAGTAAAATTTGTAAATGGTATTTTATACTATATTTTATCACGGTATTACTGACTTATATATATTTCATCGTATTTTTCTGCTTAGTGTTCTCATGATCTAATAAGCTGCTTCCTCGATTTTTGAATCTTCTGCAGATACGATATTGTGTCACCTAATATCATCTATCACATAACTTACTTGCATTAATTACATTACTTGAAGATGACTGACAAAATTATGATAATGCTACAAAGTGCATTATCATAATTCTGATAAATCAGACGCAATCAAATTATAAACGACATGAGCAAAAAGTGAGGCGAACAGAGAACAGAAAACCTTTCAGATAATAAGGTTTCATAGAAGTTCGAAAATTGCACTCATATATGTGTAGGAACACACACGTTTAAGCATATGTGTATATGTATATTGAAGAAAGCAAAGCTATTTGTTATCTACGTGATAAGAATTTTCAACGTTGCAAATTTTCTACACTAGGTCATTGATGACCATAAATACATGCATAAATATTTTGTCTATTCAAATATTTTATTTCAAAGCGAAGTAAGAAATGCGCATGTATATGTGTGTGTGTGAGTATACATGTACACAACTGTTCCAAGTATACATATATGCTATATATGTATATATATATTGCGTATTTATATGCGCATATATATATTTATATATTGTCTATGCACAAGAACCATCCGGACTCCCGCCTTCGCCGTGAACAAGAATTAAAATTCTATCTGCGCTACTTTGCGCCTCCTGGGTTCAACTCCCCTCCCCTCGTCATCCGACTCCACTCCTCTCCTCTCTTCATCTGATACCTACTTCCTGTTTTCACTCCAGCCCACCTCTCCTCTCTTGCCTTAACACCTACTTCCTCCATTCTCTCCTATCCATCTTCTCTCTTCATTGATATCCCACTACGACGTACCCCAAAGTAACCCGCACATCTACCCGCACATCCTCACCCCCAGACCCATACTACACCCTCTCATCACCACACCACACAAGGCAACACCACATCACACACCACCGCACCACTACATGGCACCACTCCACACACAGTAGTACTGACCATTTCCCAGAACCTACACCACACACCATCATCTGCACACCAACACACCATCATCCGCACACCCACGAACTATCATCCACATACCTACACATTACAGATTCACACACGCACACATCCACACGTCAAAGTCACGAGATCCCATCCACACGCACACACACTCTCACATACACACACGTGCACCTCGTTTTGGAATAATTTCTACTTTATTTCCCCTTTCTTTCCTAGCTCTCCTGTCCAACTACATTTTTCCAACCAGTGGCCATGATTGGCCGCTAAATCCCAATGTTTTTTTTTGCTTTATTCTCTCTCTGTTTATTTCATTGTGTTCCTTTCTGTTGAAGAGCGAAGGTTCGGAATATAAAAGACTTTCTCACCTCCCTGAACGCCAAACTAATACACCTGCTGGTTGTATATACACCTGTTTTTGCCGTTTGTTTTTCTGTAAATTTCAGCTATATATATATATATATATATATATATATATATATATATATATATATATATATATATATATAGTCTGGACTGAAATACGGCTAAAATAGTGTATATGTTAGGGGTTGCGCACAAAGCGTTTTCCTCCAAACGTCCATCTATATATATACTGTACTCCTTCATGGCGCTGCATTTCAATTATGTGAGTAGATTTACTAACGCAAATGTGCCTATAAAAATTGATTTAAACCATATTGTCAACCCCTTAACTGTAAGGATTATATAAGTAATATATACGTGTTTAGTTGAATATGGTAATTGATTGATGGTGACATACCAACCAATGTGGAGACTAGGCCCGTTCATCCATCTGGTGAATAATTCTCTCCAGTTAAGGCAGCGAGTCTGTATCTCACCGGACAAAATGGTTAACAACATTTCATCCATCTCTACGTTCTGAGGTCTAATTCTTCCGACGTGAAATCTTCCTTACATTATTTCGGGGTCGATAAAAGAAGTACTAGTTGAACTCTGATATCGATGTAGTTCACTTATCCCTATTGCCTAAATTGCTGCCTTCTGCAAAAATTTGAAAGCAATATTCCTCGCCGAATATAAATTTTACATGGTATGTTGGTCGCTTTTTCTCTAAGTTTCATATATGTTTTTTGTATGAACAAGCGCGCACACACATACACACACACACACACATACATACATACATACATACATACATACACACACACATATATATATATATATATATATATATATAATATACATACAT
>NC_068983.1:126250794-126255153 GCF_001194135.2 Octopus bimaculoides | reverse complement strand
GAATTCAGCTTTACCTGTCGGCTAATCCCAGACATTGGTTCAGTGGTTAAAATAAGCAGCCTTTGAGTGCAAAAATATTGTTGTTTTTTTTGTTTTTTTCTGCATGATATAATTGGATCGTTCTGAACCTCAGACCATCTGCGGTATTATATCTACATATGTGTGTGAATGAGTGCGTGTGTGTGTGTGTTTGTATTGCCATGCACACACACACACACACACACACACACACACACACACACATATATATATATATATATATATATATATAATATACATACATGTATATGTATGTGAGTGTGGCATGTATGTCTGCAAGTATGTATTGCTGTATGCTGGTGTATGCATGAAATATAGTTTCAGTTTATTTCAGGGTGTCGTTCTTTTTATCTTTTTATTAAGAACATATTTGCACATATTCGAAAATATATTACGTAATATGAAAACATCGTGTCTACGTGCATAACCAAAAAAAAAAGACTTCAACTTGCTTTTTGGTGAAATAAACAGTTTAAACATTCTTCGAAAGATAGAACACCAACATACACGTTTTTCAAAATACCTTCCTACATGGAACATCTTTCTTGTATATGATCAATATATAGGAGACAACTGTCCGTGAATTCCTTTAGTCCACTTCTTTCTTAGAGTTGATGCACGTTTTTTTTTTATATTTACATTGCTTGTTATCAATGCAAGAAGATAGATATAATGGTCCGTTAAATCGTGCAATACAATTTTCTTGAAAGATTTTTTTTTCAATATAATAGTACTGAACGCATCCCAATATAAAATGATCATTCACTTGATGGAAAGTATTCTGGAGAGGGTTTATCTAGTGGTCACATGTAAACACATTAACCATGCAGAAAATGGAGTCAATACGTCGTATATTTTGTACTGACTCACAATTCTAATGTTCTAAATTTTCTTCTAAACCGATTAAGGGGTGTAAATGAAAAGAAATTAAGACCAATTTCTCCATCAGATATCTGACTGAAACAAAGTGAATAAAAAAGGCGAAATTAACATGATTTTTGGTTATGCTGTAACACCAGCAAAAGATTTTAGGATATAGCAGCTGCTATGTATAAACCTATATCGTAGAAAAGATAAGATCAACATTCGATAGATCCTGAAACAAGCTTCGATGTGGATCAGAAGTACCACTGTCACAAATCAGGAACTCTTATTGACCATATATGCTTTTACATTTAGCCTGAATATTCAGTTGTGCGGAAGAATATTCAATTGTGCGGTGGGAGGATGGCGATTATTTCCTAAGTTAATACTTATCTTCGATAAGTGTGGGTGATAATTTCTCCAAAAAAATGATGAACATGGCACCAGAAACTTGGAATGCGAATTTGATGTTTCTCTTTATTTTTCTTTTGTTAACAGGCAAGGTTACTTCGGATCGGAGAGCTATGATGATCATTGGAATATCTGTTTCATTTTGTGGGATAAGGCGCCACGAAAACAATTATCGTATCCTGAGAAGATTTTGACAGCAGTTCAACTGTTTCTGTGTTTCAGAGCATTTACATTAAATTTCATAAACCCTCATAATAGCACTTAGCAAGTGGATGCTGTAATGGAATTAGTATGTGTGTATATACTCCCAGTATATTAAGTTGACATGTTTGCAAAGTGGTTATTCATCCTAATCAACACCACTAGGATCGTCTGACACACAGTGATTTGTTTGGTATTTCATACTATTTATTCGTTTATACATTTCATTGATTTTCACCGAACAGTCACTTTTCGATATACATAATTTTCTTACCGTGAGTACTTATCTTCTCCCTATCATATTTTTTTTCTTTTGATAAATCGGTCATGTAATACTTTTCACAAGTTCTACAATAGTATTTCTTTGCTGTCGATAGCCCATTTCACTCAAAAAATAATTATACTACTTCATATTTGTTTTAGATACATTGCTGGGTAAATATATATCGAGCTCAGAAACAACTTCAGTCGTTAATTGCATGGTTGTTTCTTCGAAAATTGGTTTCTTCTATATTTGCTAATATTATCATTATTTCCCCTTTCATGAATTACACATTTCGCGTTCATTTCGAACTTTATTCTTTGGTTTCAAAAGACAGTGCGACAGTCCATTTATATACCAAAATTAATTGAGGTTTTTTTTAATTCTTACTTGTGTGTATTATATTTTTGATACATATTTTAAACTTTCGATTATTTTTTGGCTTCACTAAATATTCTAGCATTCATACACGTTACCCATAATCATTTAGTTACATTTTAAGCAATTTCTATGTAATTCATCAAAATATAATTAATGTTTTCACGAAAATTCCTCCTATCATTTGAATAATATATTCCCACCATTTTCGACTGATTTCATGTTTTAAGTGAATCTATAAATAGATTCTATAACCACAATATTATATTTTCGATGAATTTTTCTGGAGTTTTATTACCGATTTCTCTGGTATAGTTGTTTAGGTATCAATAAGAAGTGTCTATAATAGACACGATAGATTCAGTGGATTTAGAACTTGAATAACTAGAATTGGTGTTGGTAATATTTCATGTATATTATATACAAAAAGATCATATATAACAACAATCGTGGATCACATCTTCAGTAACGTTCCATTTAAGCGTCGTATAAGAAACCATGTGAATAAATGTTTAAAATAAGATTAAACATCTGCGCCATATATTCATTGCGTGTCTAAAATAAATCACATACTAGCAAAGAGCAAATTTTAGAAGCGAATTCCAGCTGGATTATAATTTCCTCGAAGTTGTAGAATGCTAGAGGAATATATATTAAAATATTCTCACGTTCAAAATTCAATTATATTAGCATAAACATTCAGAAGGGCTAGGATGTTGCTTAGCATATATCAAGAGTATCGTTTATATAAACATGTCGACACTTATTCTTCCGACGTTTTAGATTTTATTTGATATGTAGAGGAAATAGATTGGTGTTAGAAGGTATTGCAATAATTTACTTGTAGTGGAAAGGCTTATAAGATGAAAATATGATAGAAATGCTAAAAGAGACACCAGAGATAGAGGATTAGTTTAATGTCAACTAATTTACATACATACATACATACATACATACATGTATGCATATACATATATATATATATACATTGTACTATACTAGCAGTACAACCCGGCGTTGCCCGGTATTGACTTCAGATTATTAAGCTAATCTAATCAAGCGTTTTGTTTCAAACCAAACTAAGTAGCACCGATGTGAAGTTTGAGCGAAATCCGTTGAAATTGGTAAACGTTTGGCTGAAAATGGTTTACAGACAATTTCATTGGGAAATCCCATAAGGAATCGGTTTATCGATTTTCCACTCATCAATTTTTTTCTTTTTTTTTTTTGAGAAATTACAGCATTCAAAGATCTCATGGATCCTAAGTAACGTCGGCATCAAGTTTGAACAAATTACGTCAAAATTGGTAAAAGATATGATTGAAAATTGGGTGTAGCCAATTTTAGTGGGAAATGCTATAAGGAATGCGTTTATCGATTTTTCATACCGATTGAATGGAAATCCCCATAAGGAATCATTTCATTGATTTTTCACCCCAAATAGGACTTAACTGAACACAACATTGCTGATTCATAAAATCTTCCACACACAATACATTTCTGCAGAATCAGTGTCGGGACGGGAACGCATGGCTCTGACCGGCAGAGGTGATCAAGTTGCATTGCCGGCCCTTTCGAAACCACTACCCCATCATCTAACGCTCCGGTTGCGAGCCCTTCTGGCAAGGAAAATAGAACGCCCAAAGTGATTCCGATCCTCTGTGGCAGAAGAGATTACAACTAAGCCTTAACCTAAGCCTAGGCTAACCTAGTTAAAGGGGGCTCTGGAGCCAACATACCGAAAATTTAGATATAGCAGTTAAAATACTAATTCTACCACTACAATATATTTCCACAAATAGAAATAATTGTGACTCACATAGGCAAAAGAATAAAAATAACGAAACCAACCTGTCGTTAGTTACTCATGGATGCGTTTCGGGATTAGAATTGTGTAAACATTCATTTCCTCCCTTCAGTATGATATTCTAGATTATACATTTGAAAACGCTGATAAACCTATGCACATTCGATCATGCGACATCGAGCATCACATAAGAGAACCAGCATCTCCGAATTCATATCGACGAGTAAAGTTCGTATCCATCTCCAAATTTCCCCACGTGCGTCTCGAGTATTACCGCAGAAAAACTACAGTTAACTATCCGGGAGTGAATTACCATTATAGATGTAGGGCAGGGAATTGTCAATTAATTAATAAATTAATAATTAACAATTTTACCAAGTAGTTCGGTATATATATA
>NC_068983.1:126241896-126249965 GCF_001194135.2 Octopus bimaculoides | reverse complement strand
TATATATATATATATATATATATATGTATGTATATATTCATGCATATATACACATGTAAAATATATGTATGTATGCTTCTGCGTATGTATGTATAATAGAGGGGGCTGTAAACCCCCTTCCTGAGAAGTGCATTAGAGTCTCTATTGTGAGCCGTATGGTCATATCTACTCCTCAAAGACAGAGCTACTCAGCCACAAGCGTGGTCATGGTGGCACTCCCGTCTACATTGAAATATCTAGCATGATCTCTCGTGCATCTAGTGCAGCAGAGTGTGTAGATCACTCAGTGAACTCATTAAGCTTTGTAGTTCCCAAAATCTTGAATGACGGACTGCTGGATTACTGACTTGTGATCGGTATGGGACGACTTATAAGTTCCTTTCAGATGTTTCGAGACGTTTGAGACGTCATCAGCGATGGGGAAACCAAACGTGAGATGTTTCTTAGAAAATGCCATATATAAAACGTAAACGTGATTTTATATATGTGCGTTCCGAGCCAACTATACCGAAATAGTCAACCACAGGCTGGACAACTTTCAAAAGTTGGCAGCAAATATGAGTATAAAGTTGCGCAGCCCCCGCAACCTTGATAAATTCCCTGAAAAGTTTGATGACACTGAGAGAAGGTTTTCACCAGGGAATAAATTCAATGGTGACAAAGTTATCAAAGCTGATGGGACTTGCGTATGGTGGCCTACTATTGTTGGAACTTGGTTACGTGACTTCCAGATTTTCAGTGCTCAAGAAAATCATTCAAATGCAAATTTATGAGAAATTAGCTATAAAGAATAATGTAGAAATTTTAAGGTCTTTACTAGATTTTCCCAGTAAATTTTGAGGAAGCTTTCTGATTTTGAAGAAAATTTAGTTTCTATCTATGTTTGTGTTTTATGCCGTGTTTTTCAAAAGCTATTTTATCGAAAAAGCAATGAGATTCTATAAATTCACAATCTTAAAATGTTCACTTGATTGTAAAAGACGGCTGTCATTTTCGGATTGTGTGTCAAAAAACACTTATTTTAGTTTCAAAGCTGTTGGGAACTGAGTTTTTTTTCCAAATTTTTAGCTGTATGAAAAAAGGTGTTAGAAGAAATAATGGGGGGCAAAGAGAATGCGATATATTTCAGCAAACAAAAGAAAAAAAAAAAAAGAAAAACAGAATAATGCAAAAGGTGAGCGTGCGAATTCAAAGAGAGAAGTTAAAGGTAATAATTAAACAAAGGATTGGGGAAAAGTAGAAAATTAAAGAAAGCTAATAACATTAACAACAAACTGATTTTACAATTGAAATTAAGAATTAAAATGGTGTAAGGTGCAGGTGAGATAGCAATTTCGATAGAATGATAAAAACCTGATAAACGAAATTTCGAAGATGATGCAGATGTATAAGTACGAGTTGGAGTTTACGACCTATATAAAGGGAAGAGAGCAAATAGAGACTGCAGAGAAGAAAATCATGGAAAACGGAGGATAAGATTTTAGCCAAAGCCTTGGTTAAGAGAGTTGATATAACCACATGAAAATGGAAGTGACGAAAGGATGACAGGACAGAAAGGGACTTAAGGTCATGAGCAGAATACGACGCTATAATACGGCTCGTGCCTGCAAGTGTGTGATTGTGTGAATGTGATTTATGCTTGTGTTTTTGCGTGCCATAACGAGTGAGTTTCAGTGTCAGTGAGGGTGAATAAAGAGTGTTGTCCACTGCTGAGAAGTGGAGAGGAAAATGTGTGGGTGTATAAAAACATTTGTAATTCATTATCTTTTATTTATAATTGGGTTCAGTTATTAGATTAGGGTCACATGGGTTTCGCAATCAGATTGGAACCGAAACCATTTGGTTTGGAAGCAAACTTCTTTCGATTTAGTTGGCTACTTCCATGTTTCTCCGAAAGTCATTTAGAACTATTACAAATGAATTGTATGCTCTTGCTTCAATGAAATGCAACGAACTTACTAAGTTACCACATCTCGTTAATTTTCTGATCTGCAACCCATGAAATACTCCTGCCTTTATCTTTTCGCAGCTCAGCCCGGGAAAATGTGTTGCCGTTACAGTGGAAATATGGTGCATCCACAGCTTTAATGAAGTGCTTCATAATACTAAGTTTGTTATGGATTGGAGTGAGGATGAGTTTTCCCATTTGAATTAATGGTTCTTCAACCATATTAAAATGCCCTGAAACTAATATTCGCTGCTGTCATTTTTTTTAGTCACCAAATGTTTTTTTTTTCACGGATCTGCTGCCCCACATACATACGAGTAATGGATATTTGTAGTATTCACTTTGCTGCCCGGGGAAAATGCTGAGTATCTTAAAGACCACGCATATCACCCACTAATGATTTGTTAGGGTTTGGTGTGTTGAGTCTAGAGGTAATGTTTAAAAATGTATTCTATTTTTGGATTCAGCATATCCAAAAATCGGGTGAGAACAAAATATCTGTTTGGGTTGTTATCATTTCCACATGACAGTATCTCATATACCTACCATTACATACACATTTACGGTATCCTCACATTGCTCTCGCCTTCCACTTACCTCAAACTCGCATCCACTTTAACTTACTCAGTTTCTACATGCTTCCTTCATATACACCCACACACAAACAACCGTTCCCACACAACTCAAGCAATCCGCTATACTTTCTTACCTTCAAACATCTACAAACATACACAAAAATAGCAGTGAGTATCTTTATGCCTGTTTCGAAATATAGACACACCCTGGAAAATACATAGCCACGCGTGCCCTCTCTTCTTCTTTAACTCCACAAATCGAACCACATATCCACCTGATCCTTAAACCCTCGTCCATATTTTTCTGAATCACTTTTCCTCTTTCACACTTTACTTTTTGTATGTTCTTCCTGACGAACGACAAGCGTTGGAAACGTTAAGACTCACCCCTTTCTTATTTAAACGTTACACTAAGACATTTTCCTACTTGCTTTTTTTCATTGCATTATATATATATATATATATATATATATATATATATATATGATCAATTAGAAGTTGCTATACAAGTTGTTACTACTGTGATATATTTCAAATTTTCCTAGAGTAGAACTCTGTCTATTGGAATTAATGTTATCGTCAATGTTGTTTTTCTAGTCTCACGTTAACTGTAACGAAACCTATGATCAAATGTTTTTCTAACTGTTACTATCCTGTCTATTACATAGATAGTGTGCCTCCACTTTCCTATTATTTAAATAACATTCTCATTTTGTAATATTATATTGAATTATTCGCAGTATATGTAACTCTTTCTTCTTGCCATGGATTAGCAAATCTGTAGTTGACTGAATGTTGATGAACACAATTTCATGTTGAGGATAAAGAAATCAGGTTACTTATAATTAATCTACATTTGACATTTTAACAATGGTTAAATTTCCAAACACTGTACTAAGAAGTGGCCTGACACACCTCCGCCTTCACCTCTTATTACATGCACATTCACAAACTTTTAAGCCATTCTCTTATCAATTAATACATAATCTTTTAAGGTCCTATCCACAAAAAGTTCCTCCCTCCACCCTCCACCACATGATCTTATTCTCCTACTTTTGAAAAAGACTATTCCCACCACCAATTCCAGTTCCATACACATTTCCAAAACCTTCTTCCACTCTCATCCCGACCAGGAACTCCATATTTTCCTACTACATTTTCCACTCCTCATTTCTCACTTGCGCATTCAAATCACACAACACCACTTCCCCCCCCCCTATCCACACACACTGTCAGTTCCCTCCAGAACTCTCCTTCTTCCACAATCATTTCACTCCCTGGACAATATGCACTAGAAAATATCCACATCTCTCTTCCCCACCTCATTTTAACCTACATTAACCTTGAGACACTTCCCTACACTCCACCGCACTCTCCTTTACACACTCACTCACCACCAATACCAATCCCTCACGAACCCTCCAGCCCCCACTCCCGACACTCATCCAGTCACATTCCCAAACTGGCATTCTTCCTTACCTTTCATCTTGGTCTCCCTCAGTGCTAGTACATCCATCCTTGTCCTCATCCTCATGCTCTTTATCTATCTCCTCCTTACCTCACTTGTACTACTTCCACGCACATTCCATGACCCTAGTACTAGGGTGAGATTTGGTGTTATCCTTGTTCCATTCCCTTGTCTTTTTCTTGCTGTCTTTTTAGGAATATTGAATTACTAGGAGGATTGGATTCCCTGTCCCTTCACTCCCGTCCCTTTTAGTCACCTCTTACTCCACACAAAAAATATACGACGACTACATTCTACCGATTCCACACCAAGTCGCAGAGTGGTTTACTAGTTTACTCAAAGCTGGAACTCTTACAGTTGCAACCACTTGGTCCAGATAGACCTGGGAACAATAGTGACTAAAAGGTGGTTCCACACTCCTCAAAACCCAGAAACCAGGGCCCCAAGCTCTCACTATCGTGTGTAGTTTATAGTCATAGCCACAACTAAATCACAGCAATCTCTATTTATACAGCTGATCGCTGAAATATATCAATCCGTAAATACCAAATCGTGAGTGAGGTAAGGAAAATTAGTAAAGATATATTAGAACGCCACATCTGACACAATCCATCGGATGAGTGGAGAGAATGGATTTCTTTTATTGTGAGATTGGCTTCAAATAAAATAATTATTTCCTTCTAAAGAAGGTATGAAAGAGATTAGCGTTTCTTCCAAACATTTTTTTTTTAAGTAGAAACACTTTCTTCTTCATTTATTTACACTGATAAACGAAACTATTTGCTAAAAACCTTCATCATGTGTAATACAGAGCAACAGTATGAATGAAATAAATATAGAAATAAAGGGAAACAGAATGAGAAAGCAAACAGATTGTGCAAATCTGTGAGATTGTTATTTCGCTAGATTGCTGAAGCTATTGCTCTGTGAAGGATAGATAAGTGTAATATGATGAAAACGATAGCATTTGCATCCTACTTTTCTAAAAGCAATTTTTGATATAATGCTAAACAACAGACGCTTATTAATAATTAATTTAACTTCATGTCACAATAACTTTTGTTCTCCGCTAACGTCTGCTTATTTAACAATATTAGAAATATTCAGAGGGAAATCAACGTATAACACATACTGAACTAGTTACAAAGAAGTCCTCTTAATCCTTTTGATTCCTGTCTACTTCCTATATTGTCTAATTTAGAAAACCAGCTTGAAAGTGAGAATATACGCACATGATGACACTCATATGTGCAT
This sequence comes from Octopus bimaculoides, assembly GCF_001194135.2. Taxonomy (NCBI): domain Eukaryota; kingdom Metazoa; phylum Mollusca; class Cephalopoda; order Octopoda; family Octopodidae; genus Octopus; species Octopus bimaculoides. The sequence continues at coordinate 126,244,720 of NC_068983.1, read as the reverse complement.
CTGTCTCTATCGAGTGTCTGCGATGCATGTATGATGTAATATTGTAATATTACAATAAATGTTAAGGCGGCGAGCTGGCAGAAACGGGCGAAAGGCTTAACGGTGTTTCGTCTATCTTTACGATCTGAATTCAAATTCCGCCGAGGTCGACTTTGCTTTCCATTCATTAGGGGTTAGTAAATTAAGAACCAGTTGCATACTGGGGTCGGTCTAATCGACTGGCCGCCTCCCCAAAAATTTCAGGCCTTCTGCATGGAGTAGAAAAGAATATTTAAATGCATGCATGATGTAAAATATTATATAGAAATAACATCGGGCAATAAATTATGCGGGGACAGAATTCATTTAATACTTGGGAATTCGAAAAGAGAAGTTTTACCATTTCGGATATCCATGCCAGGTTTCCTAATTACCCTGCCTATGATGTAGCGAATGAGGTGGAGGTTATCGGCGGTGGACCTGTTTGGGATCACGCGTCTCCAACCAGCTTCTTCATGACGAGCCCCACCCTCTTCACTAATACCATGGCCAACATTTTCAAGTCGGCACTAAAGAGCGTGATAATGTAAAAGGAGAAAGGGCTCTATACCCCTTTCTTATTTTTTCTGACCAGGCTCCCGTAGTTTTATGGGTTTTTCCACGTGTAACCTTTCCTTTTACGAAGCGTATCCTCCTTTGGGAGTTCTATTTATTTATTTATTTATTTATTTATTTATTTATCTATTTATTTGTTATATCTTTCTTCGTTTTCTTCCTCTGTTTAGACGAACTTTCCTACCTTTCCGGACAAAACCTTTTGTAACCTTCGTCCTGTCTTTGTCCTTACATGTTTTTAATTGATATTAGCCCTTGTGGCCAATAAAACGAATTAATTATTATTATTATTATTATTATTAGTAGTAGTAGTAGTAGTAGTAGTAGTAGTAGTAGTAGTAGTAGTAGTAGTAGTAGTAGTAGTAGTATATTGGTATTTGTAATCAGAAATTACCAATATATAGTAGACGATAGAAGGAAAGTCCATATTATTGGCCGCACTTGTTGATTTCCATTTGCCTTATTAGACCTTGAAGGCTAGAGCTGACTTTGTTACGATCAATTTATGAATTCGAGAATGCTCTTCTAAATTCTAAATATTCAAGATCGGGATAAGATATAAAGTTTTCGAACGCTACTATATTAAATTGCATAAATTGATAAAGTTGCATATTATTTGTAAAACTATACAGGTGAATAAAAAAATTCTACAATTCCATATTATGAAATAAATATAAATTTTAATCTCGAAAATAATGGAGTGCTTTTTTCTTTAAATGCATTGTCATTGTTGAATTATTTTCTGTAAGTGAATTACCTTTATGATATTTTAATGTAATATATAAAGCTTATAAGGCTGCATTTTATAGTAAGTTAAGTATTTTTTGTCTTGGTATATCTAGTGTTTCAACATTAATTGCATATTACGTAGACGACATACAAAAAATAAAAATGATATTAATAAATCCAAAGTTTAGAAACCAAAATATTTTATGTGCATGATTGTTTTATCATAGTAAGTAATCATTTTGTTTATGTTTTGGCACATATTCTAACAATTAAATTCGTTCGAAAAATATTTGACACAAAGCGCGGGATTACGAGTTAAAAGGGTACACTTTCTAGTAACATACTCAACCACCTTTATATATGTTATGCTTTATCCCGTTTATAAGGGAGAAAAATGTCTGTAAGAGTGGGTGTATGTGTATGTTTTTGTGAGAGAGAGAGGGAGAGAAAGAAGGCGTATATGCTCGCGATTATATAGACATCATTGCATATTTGTGGGCGTTGTAATATAACACACTTCTATTTTTCACCACAATAGCACATGATCGTTGTTTTATGACTTCCTTATGCACTCACATCTATATCTAAAGCTCTGAAAATATGACGCCTGCAATAATATTCTGAATTCTCTTCACTATATTTCTAAATATGCTCCTTAAGAGTTTACATTTCTCATACTAGAACGAATTAAGCTCTATATAATAGGTCATTCATGTCTTCTATTAATTATATATTAGCATTAAAAAGTCATATACTATCGATTCGGCGATGAAAATTTTATATACCTAAGCATTACTATTAATGTCTAAACATAGTGCATAGTATGAGTAAAACATTATAAGATCAAGTTCTGAGATAATTTGTCATGTATTTCGATTTACATTGATTTGCTTAAACAAATGCGAAGAAATGAAAATAACTAGAAGGTAAATTGTCGAGTTTAATTATCTGTAACACATATTTAGAAATATTTATACGTTTAGAAATATTTATACATTTATAGATCTAAAAAGTTATTTCAACAAGATATAATTGAATAATTGGATTTTCTTTTCGAATATATGCTTACGGTTTATTTACTCAGTGAACTCGAATTAAAATATAAAATTAAATATAAAATATATTTTAAATTAACAAATATATGGATATGATATACACGAAATCATTATTCACAAATATTTTGATTTGTGTCAAGCAAAACAAATTTCAGTTTTAAAATATATTTCTGCCTTGCGAATCTTCAATTACTATTGAAAATTGTTAAGTGATTTTGATTAGGAATTTAATAGAATTTTAAGAAAACTGTTGTAATATATTTACACTTTAATTTTCGTAATCCCAAAACCTCAAGAGTTTTTCCTTTTTATAATTTTTATATCTTCATAGACAATAACATAACACTCAGTAATGCACTCGGAATAGTTTAATTCATTAGCTCTGCAGAATATTAAGTGCAAATGTATGTATATATATATGTATATATATATATATATATATATAT
>NC_068983.1:126239853-126241543 GCF_001194135.2 Octopus bimaculoides | reverse complement strand
ATATATATATATATATATATTTATATATATTTATATATATACGAAAATTACCACAGTTGTGCATGATGGCAGTTTATTGGCAGATCGTTATAGCTACCGAATTACTTATACTACTTAGATAAAAATTACATTTACTTCTTGCATAAATTTGCGGATAGTGTATCTTTATTAATGTGAATAACTTCAGGGGGAAAATATTTAAATACATATATATCCTGTTTGTAATCCTATTCATATTTTACTAAATATCAAAATACTCTGGCGGCATGCATTAGTTTTGCTAATACTTTATTACGGTTCGTTTATTATGCTTTATAATGGTTCCTTACTGGCACGGTGCAGTAACGTCCTAGTGCGTAGCGTATTCGAAGAAACCGCTGCTATACATTTTTATAGAAGTATATCATCTCATCTACATGATTGCTTTCCACAATACAAACCTTATTTTGTTTTCTTTTCTGGCACTCTATTACATTACTGCAACATCTGAATATTACGTTACATTTTCTTTCTGTTTTATTTTTTGTTAAACAATCACATTAAATACATAGAGGAAACACGTAATCCGTGTTATCTTCCAGAAAATTTCGAAGCATTTGAACAACGAATGTTGGGGAGCCAAATTATAATTTACAGTAACCTGAATGAGTAAAAAATAAGAGAAAATAGTCCCGTTTGTAAAATCCCAATAGTTGCATACCTATTTCTAACATATACAGGAAATAATGCTTTTCGTTGTTGTTTTATTTTTTGCAGTTAAATTCAGTATACGTTCGCCTGTTTCACTTGAAATAAGTAAGAACAAATATATTCACTGTATTTTAAAAAAGCACAGGGAAAATAACTGCTTTATAAATATATTTTATGTACAATTGCATCAAAATCCGGGTTTCATTTGCAAGTAAAAATGTATTACTTTGTTAAACGAAACGTGATTTGAATTAATGATTTTATGCAACAGTAAGGAAAATCTCGAGCATACACTTAGTATAAAAGACTAGATGTGGATTGTGTTAGACAATCTAGAGATGTGATCAAATAGATAATATCAAGATCGATATTCATTTTCAGCTTACAGAAAATAAATAACTGGTCGCTTTTATTCTTGATAAAATGCAGTCCAAAATCATGGAGTAGATTATTGAAGAAAGGTAGTTACCCATTACTGTAAGTCACAATTTTCTGACATAATATACAAATATGAAATTGAATAACCTATCCAATTTTTAAAGAGCGCACATAATATCATACAAATGGATGGGAAATACGAGGAACGTGATGTTGATAATCCAAAAAATGGCGAAACATCGATGTCGATCACTCCTGAATGAGACATGTTGTGAGTTGTCTCACATGTTTATAACTATGACTAAGGTTTTTTAACAACCGGTGAATTTGAGAAGGTCGACTCCACCGAGTTAATTCACAGCCTTCCGTCGAACAAGCAGTGCTCATTCGTTGTGTATATGTGTTGTATATGGTGTGCAAGAATTATGCTGCTTCTAATTCGTATTTGAATTTATTCCTACGTATGCTTTGTTCGGGTATCCCAGCAGTTGGTCTTTATGCAATTTTAAATGTAATCATGGACAAGCTATTCAGTTTGCCTCTGGTTCGTTTCGGGTACGTGAGGTTGATAAGGTAAAACACACATTGATTGTATATATATATATATATATATATATATATA
>NC_068983.1:126235279-126239843 GCF_001194135.2 Octopus bimaculoides | reverse complement strand
TGTGTGTGTGTGTGTGTGTGTGTGTGTGTGTGTGTGTGTGTCTACACACACATATAGGTGATGGATAACAGAGAGGAGGAGATAGGTGAGGCAGCCAGTAAAAGTGACGTAAGTAAGGCATTGACTAAAAACAAACACTTGAAGTAGCTGCTTGATCGTTCATATATCAAAGTGATATATCTTGATGACACAAAAACCTTTGATAAGGTAGGTCATCGCACAGTATGTTATAAACTGCGAAAATTTGGCATAGGTAGTAAACTGGGCGAGTGGTTGTATGAATCCCTAACAGATAGAGTTCAGGTAGTTGGAGCCAATGGTTCCTTCTCCGGGGAAATACATCTCGTGATACCTTTACTAATAAATAGTTGTTTCTCAGACACGCCCATGGTCACCCAGCCAGCCACAATCACTAGTTACTCCGATGATACAAAATTATTACAAGCAAAATATAATTTAGATAATATTACAAGCTTACGGTGGGATCTAAATTCAATATACAAGTGGACGGAAAAAACATGAAGTTTAAGGCTAGAAAATTTCAAGCACCTGCGTTATAAACTTATAAATACACCACAGTCTTTATATAAAGGACCTGAAGGCACTAGTCCTAGAATCAAAGACAATGAGAGACTTGGGGATCAATATGTGGAATGATTCACAAATTCAGATGTACATTGATGAGATGGCAACAAAGTGCAGAAAATTGTCTGGATGGTTACAACTATTCTTTATACAAGAGACAAATAAATCTTGTTGAGCCTATGGAAGACCTTTGTTGCTAGCCGCAGGACAACTGCAATCATCTGGTCACCATATATCGCCAACCTAACAGGGGAGCTTTCAGCGCTCCGATGTCATAACAAGAAAATAATTGTAGGAATGCAGCAGAAAGCCTAGAGGGAGAGGCTGAAAAACATACGAATTTACTTCATAAAGCGAAGACGCGACAGATATGTAACAGTCTACATATGGAAAATTCTAAATGGGCATTGTGTGTTATACAAAAATCTCCAACTGGACGCCATTCCACTGTACGGAATGTACCGTCCACCCCTTCTAATGCCAGGTTCAAAAGCGCACTGCTCAAGGTTCCTAAACTTGGAAAATTGGTGCCTCGTGAATTGTCCGAAAGCGTCCGCAAATCCCGAGATGACATCTGCTCTTCTCTCCATTCCCGCGAACTCATTTCACCCTTTTTGGATAGACTTGTGACTGGTGACGAAAAATGGATCTTCAATCGAAATTTTAAACGTCGTAAAATGCGGCTTGGTAAAAGGGAAATAGCTCGACCACAACCGAGAAGTGAACTTTATAGGGAAAAGATTCTTCTCTCTATCTTGTGCGATTGCAAAGTTGTAATTCACTTTGAATTGTTACCTCATAATGCAACAATCAATGTCCATGTCTACTGTGAGCAATTAGAGCGTTTGAACCAAGCTTCGAAGAAAAAAAGTCCCGCTTTAGTGAATCGAAAACGACTGATGTTTCATCAGGACAATGCGTGACCCTCACACTGCACAGATCACATCACAGGAGATCGAAGAGCTTGGTTGGGAAAAAAATTCCTCATCCACCTTATTCTCCCGAACTTGATGCTTAAGACTACCATTTGTTTCGTAGTTTACAGAATCATTTAGGAGACATAACTTTCGCAAGCTAGGAGGAGGTCGAAACTGACATTTCAAAATACTTCACTTTTTTACATTGATGGTATTAAAAAGCTTGTAAATAGATGGAAGGAAGTCATAGATAATCAGGGAAAGTACATTGATGATTACAATTCAATTAAATATAATATTGGATCACTTGTTTTCTTTATTCAAAATTCGGACAGAACATATGGGATGACCTGATATGTCGAACGTTTCACCCCAGAACTTTCTTTCAAGCCAGGCACTTATTTTATCGGTCACTTTCCTGAACCACTAAGCTGCGGAGTTATAGTAGAAGCTATGGTGCTATAGTAGGCTAAAGTAGAAGACACTCGCCGAAGGTGCCACGTAGTGGAACTGAATCATGCTTCTTTCCTAAAGGAAAACTTATAAAAATAACTAGAAACAGATTGTTGTTTAAAGTTAGTAACTATTTTGGAAACATTCTTTAATTTAACAGAATGTCACTAACATTTGTGGAATAAATTTATATTCGGCATTCGAAGTCCGGTGTGTATTGTATTTGTAAACACTTTCGTTTTACAACTTTGGTACGCAAACATTCTCGACTAATACATAAAAAGTAAGTTTGTTTACTTTTTTGTTGTTTTGTGTTTTCGTTTTCACCATTAGCATGGGTTTTCCTCTCTGAGGTATATATCGATTTTTTTTTAGTTTTACTTGTATAGCGGTTTAATAATTTTGGGGTGTATTTCTGTTTTTAAATTAACATATTTAGTTCTAACTACCGATTGTTACGGCTATTGGTTTCTGTAATTATTGTGATTATATTTGTCTTGCCATATTGAATGGAATGTTTCTCTTGCAGTGGAAGGATGGCAGTATCTAAACTCTACGTATTGGTGTGTGTCTCTGTCCTTGCAGTAGACATCGGTAGTAACTAATTCATTTTCTTCAATTATTTGAACATCCAGAAAAGGGACTTCATATTCATTCAGTTCCGTGATGACAGGACTGATTCATGGATAATACTTATTGCTTTAGCCTATTAGCTCCACCTTACTTTCTTTCCATGCTAAAGGGGAAAACAAAAACATAAATATATTCCATTTGTAGCCACCCATAATCCGAGGGACTACAACATCCTGCATTCAGCCAAAGTCCTCCCACTTCTACACCGATCATCAAATCATTGACAAGTAATTAAAAAATCATAAATCATCAATAGCTAAGGCAACCACTAATTCTCAAGAGACCTATAGCAGCGGTAAGATTCACATAGGAGAAAGAAATAATACAAGTAACAAACTGTGGAGACCGTTGATGTGGGACATGCGAAATTACTAGTCAGGAACAACCAAAGATTCGAGAATTGGAAGGAATTGAAAGTAAATGTAAACATGAATTCCAAAGTAAAAATCTCATATCATCAAAATGCAATGGGAATTACAATGGAGAAATATGCACTAAATTAGCCAATCGCGTAGAAGAATTAAAGATTCATCTCTCGCCAATGTTCCGTGTAGTGAACATTTGAACATTTAAAATATCCCCTTTTATAAAATAGAGAATGAAAATCATCATCTACGGAAAGCGAAAGAAGAATGCTTTATGAGATTTCTAAACCCGAAATTAAACCAGAAATAATCAACATCTAAATTTGTCAAAATTATGAAGTCAATAGATTAAAATATTCCCTTTTTACAAAGTATGGCTCTGATCAACTTCGAAAGACAAAAGAGGAATACACTGTAAAAATTAAAAATTATAAAATTCAATATCCTAAACTGAACCGGAAATAGTTGACAGTAATGCAAAAAGAAAACAACTTCAACGCGTGTTTCAAATATAGGAAAATCAAAGTGCTAGTACACAAAATTCACACTAGACACAAAATACCATATACACACTTCCATAAACCTTAGTTACATTCTGCTACATAAAAGACATTTTTGTTTTTAAATAGCTAGTAACTTTTGAAAATACGTTTTCTTATTTTATATGTGTGCGTGCACGCGCGCATAAGTCTGTTTGTTTGTCCGGCTGTGTGCGTGTGTGTGTGTATCTGTGTGTATGTTTGAGTATATATTTACCTTGTTTTCACCTTTCACATACATTTTATCTGATATCTCCCAGAATCTCTTCAGTACGATTGCAAATGTACACAATCACAATTTCTCTGGCGTTTTGTTTGGTTCTCAGATGCTTAGTCTTCTTTTCTCCTTCTCTTTCTGTTTCTTTCTCCTACTTCTTTTCTTCTTTTTCCCTTCTTTTCACACCTTCTCCATTCTTTACTGCACTCTACATTCTTCCTTCCTGTCTAAAATATATCATTACCTGCAGTTTTTTTATGATCGCTGATATTTTATTTATCATTCAGCGTCTGTTCGTGCTTATGAATCAGTCTCCTGTCCCGTCAGTCTATCAGACAAAAACATTTTGTGTATGTTGTACCTGTCAGGCGTCATGTGAGGCACAATTATTTTGTACTAATTTGTTGTGCTTATCGTAAAGAAAACAATTTATATGACTCTTACCATACATAAATATACGGTCTCTGTTTCTTCCTGTCCTTTAGTTCTCTCTCTCTCTCTCACAACCGTTTCTACTCAGCGAGAGAGAAAAGGCACGTCATAAAAACGTGACTGTCAGGTAAGACGTTTGCTTCCTAACCACATGGTTTCGGGATCAGTCCCACAGCGTGCCACCTTGGGCAAGTGTCTACTACTACAGCCTCCAGTCGATTAAAGACTTGAGTGAATTTGGTAGAGAGAAAGGAAAATAAATCTTTCATCTAATTATGAGTGTGTGTGTGTGTCTGTGTGTCCTCTCTCGCCTCTTGACGACTGGTGTTGCTGTTTGTATGTTCCCGTCGCTTAATGATTCAGCGATCGATAGAATCAGTGCCAGGATTATAAATATATAAATTCAGTTAAAAGTAATTCTTC
>NC_068983.1:126228135-126234918 GCF_001194135.2 Octopus bimaculoides | reverse complement strand
TATATATATATATATATGTATACCTACATATATATATATATATATATATATTGCTTAACCATTACCTAACACCGTCTCCGATGAAGGGATATAATAAATATCCTGGAAACAGCTGTAAGACCGTCTTTATTTATAAATGTTCCATAATGTACACAGCCTTGGTTTTTTGTATCTCATTACGAAAAGTACCACCTAAAGGCAGAACTATATACGTCATTAAAGTGGCAATGGGCACTCATCAGCATCAGCATGCTAGAAATAGCCAGAGAAAGCACTGATGAACATGAAGATGCGTAAGCAATAAAGTGCGAAATCATCGATGATCTGGCTATATCTGCTACTGTAGGTAGCTTGCCTCCCTTGCCAGTCATTAACATAGTGCTTTCAGTAGCTATTGAGTTGTTTTGCCTCTTATTTCTAGTAATACCCGCAAAACATCTCTGTCCATCATGACAGCCTTGAGATCATGGATACATTCCAGACCAGTGTCTACAATCAAGTAATCGATGTAAGAGTGACGACGATTTTTCTCTTCTTAGGTCAGGATCTTGATTCCACAACGCTAATTTCGATTCGTCCAGTTCAGAGTGGCGTACTCAGTGATCAGATAGTCGCAGCCGTCTTTGATTGATCTTGTCGCTAACTTTCGGTAGGTTTTCATAAAAGCAGTCATTTTTCGTATGTTGTTCCCATTTCACATTTAGGGTCATTCGTCGTATCCTTTTGTAGCATCCATGTAGCCCATTTGATAGATTCCATTGCCAGTGTCCATGTTTCACTGACAGATAAATATCACTGATTCGACAGTTACAATGAACGACTTGATTTTGTTTTTGCTTCGACAATTTAGTCTTTTAACATCTTTAATTTTTGATTGGCTGTCTATGCTTGTGCCTTCCTTATTTTAATCGGATGATTGTGCTTTGTCATTTTATATTTATAGCAAATAGGCAAGAGTACTATTCATCCGATTATTTTGACTCCAATTGACAAGTAGTATAGGTTTATAGGATCGTATTCAGACAGTATTTCATTAAAAATCAAGCAATATTTAACGAAGTTGCACAGAGTGATTCTGTTAGTCGTTAGGTGTAAGAATTGTACAATGCTTTGTTTGCATAAATTCCCAAGTGAATACCACGAATTTGGAATGGATCATTCAATTGTTTATTCAAGTCGGAAAATTGTATTTGTGGTGCGTCTTCAAGAATATTATTGTAAATTGTGATTTGACATGTATATACACAGACACTCCTGTGAGTTAACTAGTTTCTATTTTTACGTAGCATATTTTTGTAAATTTAGTCGATTATCATCATTGATTATAATCACATGAGGATTAATTTATAAGACATGTGCATATGCAAACTAAGAATCCGCTTTTTATGGAGTACTAAGTATTTCTAAATGATTCATTATAACAGCAATTATCTCCTATTTAACTCATTCCACTGAATATTATATTATGTTCCATTATCATTTGCTAAGGCATGTTAAAATGGGTTCAAACATATACACGAACTTTCTGCAAAGGATGCTCGTTAGCTAGAGATGACGTCACTAAATAATAGAAACGGCACCACTGTGAGTATCTTCAATAATTGTTCTTCAATAACATTTGTGAAAATTGCATCTTTCCATTTCTATGAACACAATTTGCAATTTCAACTGCACATTTTCGAAGACATTTCAAATGTGAAGTATCTGGTTGCCATGTGTTCAACGTGAATAATGCAATAAATGAGGAAAGCATTTACTTTTACTATTTGCAATTAATTCTGAATTTTCCTTAAAACTGTGAGCATTTCATATACAGAAAACATCCACATTTTTCAGTGGAACCTCATCACTTGAATTATGATAATTCTTAGCGCATCATTAATTTCAAAACCACGAGTTAATTCTGCTTATATCACTAAATTTCGCATTTTGTTCTTTCAGAATTTTATCATAAGAAACGGCATTATGCACTACTATACTGTTATGAGACTGTAGATTCAGAACATGATCTCAAATATGATTCTCTCAGTTGCGCGACACGGTTTTTTGACTAACGAATCGTATAAGTTTTGTGTTTCGGGTATTTAGTGTTTTCTTCTTAAGAAAATTCCACTGAGTATTCGGGTATTTATCGTGACGCATCAAGATTAAACTCACTAGTAACGACACATTTAATGAAATTAATCAAGTGTCAAATCTTTTTAATTTTTCTTTTTGTCTTCATTCTGATTTAGTTAAATAATTATATAAAGTATTTCGTTATTTGTTTCATACTTGCAATACAGTTACTAATTAACTTGTAATGACTGATGGTTAACACAATGTCTTATCGCCTTTGTGAATGAAAAACCATCCTCCGTGTCTACCTTAACAGTTTTTCACATCTTAATTTTTTTCTTTACAATTTAATGATGTCACCTCCTTGCATAAAATTGTCACTGCGTCTGTTAAATGAAACGAACGCAAATTATACCACGTAAGCCCAGTATTAGTCTCGTATGCGTACCTTTCAATAAATGAAGTTACTTATACATTTTACAGTCCGAAAAATTATTTTATCTTTTAAAATGATTTTAGTATTTCCATGTTTCCGTCTTACAAACGATTGAATGAGATTGAAAATATTTACTGTTCCAGGTTTTCTGGTTAATGTGTAATTAAAGAAGTATGGTATGACGTATATCAATGACAAAATATGTAGGATGTGGTGACGGATATTTGACAGCAATGAACTATAGGTTTTGTTGATTTCGTTTCGTAGCTCCAAGCCATTTCTATTTGAAGAGGCGTATGACAAAATGCACTCTCATCATCTTTTCCGTTTCCCTTTTTCTTAAGTGCAGAAAAGGCATTTCCCAATAAGACGATTCTAAACTGTTAGGATATGATTTAATAGAGATTTCTTTGGCATTTAAACTGTTCAAATCTTTTAGTAAAGGTTCCGCCATCGGCTTCTGTTGAAGCGTCATTTATCCCAGTTTTTTGCTAAAAAATAAATATATAATGCAATGGAAAACGTTTCAAAATACAATATGAATTCACAATTTAAGTCATTGAACTTGTTTTATCTCAACAAGAATTAGTGAATTTTAAATTATTTTCCTTTAGTATAAATGTTTACTTACAGATGCAAATTAACTTGGGTAATAATTTTAAAAGGAAATAAATTAATTAAATAAAGAATATTTCATTCAATGTGTTATGTCCTTCAGCATTATTGTGCCAAAGATACGCGTAGGATTAGGATTAGATCGCTTATTTTACCTGCGATCAATTTTAATCAACACTCACATCCAAATGAACAATCTCCTTCCATGGGCTTGATCTTTAGACATTTCTCTGTAAAATTGCTGACCTGAAATTTTAAGCACACTTCTTATCAACATTAATCTAATGCGGAAAATTGTTTCTATGATATTTTTGTTTCTGATTTAATAGCACCAATGCTTCGCTATCGCTGTTATTTTTTTTAATTCCTGTAACATAGCGGCCCCCACCCAAAGATATCGATAGAATACCAACCAAACTTTAAATAAGCCACGTGGTCGATTTGTTAGATTTAGATGCCTTCATAACTACATCACTCCAAGACGAAAGTCTACTGAGTGAAACAAGTAACACATGTTAGATTAAGATACAGTGATAGATTAAGATACATGCGGCACAGTGATTTACAGTTCACTATTATATTTATTTTAAACTGTCCATATGTTTCAAGAACGTCATTTCTCGCACATATGTATATACTTTGTTCAGCATTATCCTTAAAAAATGTTTGAGCTTTTTTACCAACAAACTCTGTTTAGATGTAATAGTTTATTTTCAATTTTAGGGTGGCCATCCGCGACTTCCTATTCATCGGCAGTGTTTTTCAATCTTGTAAAACGATTATTTATACGTCGCTCGAGATAGTCTCCGTGCACGCGCTAGAGAAATATAAGTGGCGACATTCAATATATTTCATTTTTGTGTATAACATTTTAAAGTAAAATATTTCTAAGCGTATAGGGAGTCGGTCACGCTGAGTTTCTCGTTTTCCAATAATGAACGATATCCCAAGATGTATATTGCCATTCATTATGTGAGCAGTTGATCTTTATTTTACAATTATGTGTCGTCTAGGATTGCAAGCTCAGCCCGTCCTGTTGTGAAAAGAAACGAACGACGGTAACGTATTCATTTAGGCGACCAATTGTTATTTCCTTTGATATTTTATATTTATAAATCGATTGAGAGAAGATGAAACTGCTGTAATATTCCCCGAAATACCTTGAGATATAGAAGGGAATTTCTTACGTTGTCTTTCGATTGATAGTTTCAACATAATATCGGGAAATTAGTAAATTTCACGGAAGACAATCAAGTGCTACACATCGGATTACTACGGCCAACAACGAACTTGCCGTCTGATCCTCTTCTGCACTGCTTCCATTTATTAAATTTTTATTCACACGTTATTTTTTGTCCGTAGCTTTGTTACACACAATAGTGTAATATGTAATACTTTGAGATCAAAATGATAATCAGTGAGTTAAGAAATGATGCTCTGAAAACATATGGTTAGGCTGTCCCTATTTTGGGGATGCTATTAAATAGCCATATGCCTTAATATTACCAACGTTTACAAAGAGAAGATTATAACCCACAACAATTATAAGGTAAACGAGCAAACAAAATTATACTTCCAAAGTAACCCACACTTAAGTGGAAGAAAATCTTTCTTTTCAAGTTAAATACATAATTCTGGTTATGTATATAACCTTGTCTTACAAGTATGTTATACTTATAGATGATTGTTTCCATATATGAATATTATAGTTGTAATACCTAGATACATTGGGAAGGTGAAAGACATATAACTTTGACGGAAACTGTTTCGCTAGCTTTCAGGAATTTTAATAATCAAATGATATATGTCACACACAAATTGTGTAAGAAGTTATGATTTTCCTACGCAGAACGCATATATATATATATATATATATATATATATATATATATATATATATATATACATGAATATGTATATGGATGGGTAGTCTTATAAACACGCTTGCACAAAGTTATTGGGACGCAAATCGACTTGAGCATAATCAATATGATATCAGCAATAACAACATAACCAATAACGGTGTCTCCATAATTGCAGTTTCCATCGACCTGAAGCGGTGAACGAAAATGAAGATTGAAAGACAAGAATACAATGTATTTTGACTTCTCCAGAATTTAGACCAGGATCAATGGCAGCTTTTTGATACACACCTTCATATATCTTTGTGCAGATATTCACGTTTGCGTAAATACACACGCGCGCGCGCACACACACACATGTGTATGTATGTATGCATGTATGTATGTATGTATGTATATTTCCATCCGCATTTTCTATCTCTATACACACAAATACACCCGCTTGTATGCATACACACACTCGCACACACCTGAAGTATTTCAAGTTATTCAACCCTTCACTTCTAAATCATTGTAATATTTTCTCAGATTTTTTAAAATTCTTCTTCAAATATATATTTCTATCTTTTAATTTCCCTTTCGCTAAAAAGATTTTAAATTATCCTTAATTGGTTTCCCAGTCTGACCGCAACGAATTCTAATTGAATAGTGTGTGATACCCTGGATATTGGTCGAGGTTTTTTATTCTCTTATAATATCAGCTTGAAATGTATTTCATGTCCGAAGACATTTCCGTTCTGAAGGAATTCTAAAAGCAAACTGGGATACAACTGGCGCACAGAGAAAATATATAATAATTTCAATCCTTAGGTTGACTGTAATAGCAAATCTAACAACCGTAGAATTACTCGTACGCCCAACCTTAGTATTACAGGAATATTAACATCAACTTCAGATTAAACCAGTTTCAGAATGATTTCTAAGTATTATAACGATGTTCGAAACAAATGAAAAAAATAAATAAACACTCATAATGTTAAGTACTCCACCAATAATTCTCTCAACTCTACTTTTTAATATTCATTTCAAAATTAATGCGGTGAGCCGGCCGGGAAAAATGCTTAGCAGCATTTCGTCCACCTTGCCGTTGTGAGTTCAAGTTCCACCGAGGTTAACTTTGCCTTTCATCCTCTTGAAGTCGATTAAATAAATACCAGTTACGTACTGGTGTTGATGTAATCGACTTTTCCCACCCCGCCCCCGGGTATGGTGGCCTTGTGCCAAAATTTGAGACCAATATTGATTTCAAAATGTTGGTACAAAAGCAGAAAGTTCGGGTGAGGGGATATGTTGATTATATCGATCTCAGTATTGAATTGGTACTAATTTTATCGACTCCGAAAATTTAACTCAGAATGTAAAGAGAGACGAAATGACGCTAAACATTTTGCCCGACGTCCAAACGATTTTGTCAGCTCTCCGCATTTATTTCTTTCAACATTACTGAAAAAAATACGGCGGTGTCCCAGCAGAATTGGTAGCAGATCAGGCAAAATGCTCAGTGGCATTTCGTCCGTCTTCAGATCCTGTCGATTTCGACTTTGACATTCATCCCGTCGGTGTCGATTAAATAAGTACCAGTTGTATACTTGGGTCTCCCCTGAAATTGCTGGTCGTGTGTTTGAAATAAATATTGGTGAAAATATTGTCGATTTATGAGGCAAAATCACTATGCCAGCGTAATACAAATGCCAACATTTTCTTCTTTACAATAAAAACTGAAAAGTGAGTTTATAATGAATATAGAACATAACGTGAATGTAACACGCCAGCTCTGTGACTGAAGTAGAATACAAGCAATATGTATATATA
>NC_068983.1:126226337-126228125 GCF_001194135.2 Octopus bimaculoides | reverse complement strand
TAAAAATAATAAAAATAATAAAAATGATCACAAGTAATTTCAGAGATACATCTCTCTGCCAATACCACGGATTACGGTTGCAGGACACATACAACTATCATTATATTTTGCTGATGCAACAATATCTCATTCCTTTTCCACTATTAAGCATTTTCAAGAAATTTCGAACGTAAGATATTACAGAAAACATATTTCTAGAATTTCGACAGTACGAAAGCTTTAAGAAATTGTTAAGCGTACGTCTACATTAACAGAAAAGAAAAATTAATATCCGTCATCATTCAATACAATACCTGAATCCTGAAGTGCACAAGCTATTTAAGTTTGACTTTCCTCCGCATGCGCAAGATGATTCTTTTAAGTATTGGTTTCATATAACGAAATCTGTTAGTCATTATAGACGTCAAGTAGTCCTTTTTTTCATTCGCTTTACCCTACCGATTAGTCGTTTTTATTAAATGAATCTCTCTTAAACATCCTTTCTCAATCTTTAAAATTAGAAACAAACAATAGAGAGAATAAAAGTTTGCCTTTGAAGCTTCTATAAATGAATAAACTTGGCCTATCGGAGAGAAATTAATAGTTGTCACTTGAGTTCATATTTATAAAAAAAATACATTCCTAGTAATAGCCACCGAATATTGAATCTAGAACATTTACAAAAAGAAGAAACGAACAACCTATTGAACAAACTAATTTGATATTTGAAAAGTGATTTCATCAAAAATATCTCTAAATAATAATTAAAAGTATTAACATTTATTTTCAAGTATTTCATTGACAGAGACTTACAACAATTTCTGAGACCTCTGCCATATACGTGTTTACATGGAATATCTGTAACCATTCAACTGAAATCTAATCGCTTGACTATATTTATAAATGCTATCATATATGTTATGGATTCCTGTCAAATACACACATTCCGAAATATTAACTTTTGTCTGTAAGAAATTCTCAATAACATGTGCATTCTTATATGAGTAAACATACTGAGCTAGATTCTATACATAGTTTAGATAACTTTAAATGTTAGAATAATTAACGGATCATACACATTGTTTATTGTTTAGATTTGAAAAACAGTAATTATAGCTGACGAATTCTAATGGATTACAACAATTTGTACCCAACATCCACTCGTGTGTCTTCCTTTCCTTTCTCCAGCAATTCAAAACAGCATGTGTATAGGAATAATTATTTGCTGATCAAAGTATTATAATATTAAATTGGTCATCCAATTTCCCATTACATTACGTGTTTTTAATATTGTTTCTAATGGAAAATGAAACTGGCTTTCTCTGTCACGTGATGAATGCATTACTTCCTTTCGCTAAAAGGTTATCATGTGGCTGTCCTTTAAAATAACAAGGTCATTTTCTGTGTAGCTTCTCAATAAGAAATATGCATATCATTTGCTTTATTCGCAAGGTTATTGGCAAATGAAGACAGTATGTGTATTCCAAATGACGATGACAATGGACATGAATATTTCAATGAGCTAGATAATAGGAATGCAATGATAGCACATCACAAATGTGGCAAACATTATCATAGTTGCCACAGGTTTCCTATACCATACTTAAAAACAAGCTGCACGTAACTGCTATGAGAACATATATTAGTTATCACAGTACGATAGTTGCTATACCTTCCAATAAAAACAAAAATGAACGGCTGATATCTTTTGAGCATTGTTTGTGATACAATGACTAAATGATTCTGGACATACCCGGTAATTTAACGCGAATAGTTGTGATTTATATATATATATATATATATATATAT
>NC_068983.1:126222585-126226249 GCF_001194135.2 Octopus bimaculoides | reverse complement strand
AAATAGAGGGATGTACATAGATATAAATATATAGGCATATATATGTGTGTGTGTGTGTGTGTGTGTGTGTGTGTGTAGATATATATATATATAGATTGATAGATAGATAGATAGATAGATAGATAGATAGATAGATAGATAGATAGATAGATATAAGCTAGGTTTTGGAGGTTTTGTCAGAAGTAAACAGCTAAATTATGCTGCTAATAATTTAGCAATGACAATAAAGAAAGCAATTCAGTAAACTTATAAAATGTTCCTAACAATTTTACACCTCCCGTTGCATTGTTTACTTCGACTCTCATAATTAATTCTACACAACTGGGTGTTATTCTAGATATTATATATATATATATATATATATATATATATATATATCTTCCGATGGTCGTCCTTTGTCGTGGTAGAAGAGTTTGTTTGTTCCAATGATTCTGAGATCGATACCGTCTTGAGTCTTAGATTCCTGGTAGGACCACCCATGGCGAAAAGGTCGAGTATGAGGTCCCAGACTAAACGTGACTAAACACCAACATCAAGACCACAACGGTGGAGGAAGGCTTTCTCAATCCCCCAAGAATTGACTCTGGCGGAAAAAGGCAACGCCTGGTGGGCAAGCCTGACAAAGGCGGGTACATTCCGGCAGCTCTCTACAACCAGTCTCATAAAGACTGCATGTCTCGATTCTTGAACAGCCGTGGAGAAGTTCCTAGCCAAGAGCGTGCGTATGGCCGCCGGAAGCAGGTCTGCAAAGCTGGAAGCCTCTAATTCATGACCATACATAGGCGGCGTATCTAAGATAGTCGCTATACAATGAATAACCCTGACATTGGAGTTCGGCAGCTAGACTCGTGATTGTGCTGGCCTCTTTAAGATCACCGCAGCGCACCCCTCAAGGGGAAGCCCCAAGAAAAGGTTGGAGTAAATATCAAGCACAGCAACTTGATTTGGCCAGCATACCACGGCTGGCGGTCCTCCGATTTAGCGGGCGGAACTCTACTAAATCATCTGTATTATAATATCTCACCTTCGGGGCCTGGAACAAAAGTGACATTAATCAACCAGAGCGACGTACAGGCCTCGTCTGCAAGGAACTTGACCGCTTCAATAGCTGCTTAGAGCGAGACTAGTCTTCCTGGAAAAGGCAAGATCAGAGAAGCTGGCTCCAAATACATCATCTTTTGGAAGGGGAAGAATCCTAATGAAACACGCATCCATGTATTTCGCCTTGACCTCAAAACGCATCTCATGGACCAATACAGATTCGTCCCAACTGCCATCAGTGAGCGCCCGATGACTGTTCAGATCCCACTTATTCGGGACAGATTCCTTACGCTGATCTCTGTGTATGCCCCAACTCTTACATCTGAAGACGACGTCAAGGCTTCGTTCTACAACCTGCTGGGCTGAACCATACACGCGTCCCAGCGCCGAGGAGACGATCGGCTTTGCCCGGAAGAAGGACCAATATTAGTTTGACGAGAATGATGAAACCAACTCCCGTATTATCGAAGCGAATCTCCGGACGCGCCAAGCCATCCAGAATCCTGCCACTGCGAAGAACAAACGGAAAAACCGGCAAGCATGAGCGGAATGCCAGCGAGGAATTGAAGAAGCTCAGAACATTTATTAGCTGAGGAAAGCAGAGGTGATGCAAACTATACGGATGAACGAGATTTGCTCAGCTTTTTTACAGCAACCAAGGAGATCTTCACCCTCGCAAGGTCATTAGTGGCGGCCTGATGAACGCAGCTGGCTCTACGATAAGCGACACTCAGGGAATCCTCGAGTGCTGGAAGTACCATTTCGAGTGCCTACTTAACGACTGCTCACGCACTCCTAACGATTTCCCCGAAAACACGTCATAGCTCCCCATCCCCCATTGGATGTCCCTGCCATCCTTACACCATAAGTTCAACATGGCACTTGCGCAAATTAAGCCGAGCAATGCTCCAGAAACAGATGACATCCCGCTGGAGTTTTTCAATCACGGAGATGCTGAACTGAGATATCTGATCTCCTTAACCGCAAGATTTCCAAAAGCAAGAACACCACCCTGAATGACTTCCTCGATGCAACTATAATTCACCATCTACAAGAAGGGAGACCGAGAAGATTACAATAACAATCGTGGCATCACACTCTTGAGTGTTGCAAGTAAGATCTTCGCCTGTATCCTACTCAATCACCTCCTCATCCCCGCAGAAGTCGTCTTCCCTGAGTCCCAGTGTGGATTCTACCCTCTCGAAGCACAATCGACATGATCTTTTGTGCCCCTCAACTCCCAGAGAAGTGCCAAAAACAAAAACTTGCAATGTTCATCTGCTGGGACCTAAAGAAGGCCTTTGACAAGGTCTCACGTCGTGCAATGTGGACCGTCCTTGTCCAGTTTGGACGTTCGGAGAACTTTATTGCCCTGGCCAGCTCCCTCCACGACGGCAAGGTAGAGTGCGCCATCAAAATACCCTCACAGATCCGTTCCCGTAACAGGGGGTCTTAAGAAAGGATGGCGCCAGCCTGCCTTTCTTTATACATGGCAGCCAGATCAACGAAACCCCACTAGACTCGCCTTTCACCACTTGGACGGCGGACTCTTCACTCACGCACTTCTCCGTACAAAGACGAAAACTTCCGCCATCTCAGTCAGTGAGATGCAGTATGCCGATGACAATGTCACTCCTTTCCAAACGCCCATTACAAAGTGGACAACAAAACGGATATCTCAAGTTCTTTCCACACCGGAGATGGCCTACAAAGGACGGTCGATTTTTACAACGCGAGTTACGGGATTCAGTTAAACACATTAAAGACCAAGACACTTACCCAACCTGTACCGGGCCAGAACAGTCCACCTACAAACCTTAGCATCAACGGCCAACTCTTAGAAGTTGAACACTTCACATACCTTGGAAGTAATCCTTTCAAAGACATCCATGTTTGAAAAGTGTGTGGAGAACCAGATCAGGGCGGTCAATTCCGCCTTCGGCATACTCAGCCAGCGTGTATTCTTCAAGAAATCGCTGACCATCGGAACAAAGATGATGGTCGTCCGTGCCATTGTCCTGTCAACACTACTCTACGCTTCTGAGACTTGAATCATTCCATTAATCGAAGCTACAACTGAATCCTGAACATAAAATGGGAAGATCACGTTACCAGCAACGAGGTTCTTCGCCGCGCCTCATTACCAAGTGTCGAAGCCACCATTCCTCGCCATTGTCTCTGCTGGGGAGGTCACGTCCGGCGTTTGGAGCCCTTTCGTCTCCCAAGGATCATGCTCTTCGGAGAACTTGCAATCGGAACAATACCCAGAGGAGATCCGAAATTCCGTTTTACAGACCAACTCAAACGGACTTTGGCTCAGGCTAACATACTCATGGGAACAGATTGACAGGGATAGAACAGCCTGGAGGAGTGCTATCCGCCATGGAGCCAGCTTCTTCGAGCAGAACAGACAATAGAATGAGGAGAAGAAAGGAGCGTCTTCAACATCCTCGACCTGCAGCGATCATCCTGTGAGAGTTCTGCCCACAAATCTTTCACAAATCTTGGCCGAAAGTAACAGCACAAACATCAGCCGAGGAGACTGGATGCAAACTGACTAATCCAATGCTCGGATACGTTCTGGAGGCAACGACGACGACATATATATATATATATATATATA
>NC_068983.1:126220467-126222068 GCF_001194135.2 Octopus bimaculoides | reverse complement strand
ATATATACCACTTCTTCTACTAATAGCTGAATATCCCGTCGTTGCCAGGTAAGTCTTACAATAGAATGTCATAATTTTTTATTTAGTTTTCATCAGAGCATGTCTTCCCCGACAGATAGGCCACTTGATTAGGGCAGATATGTGCATTTTTTTTTTCTCTTAAAATCTCCGTTGAGGAGTTTTTCCTTTTAAAATTATTTACATGTCATAGGCGCAGGAGTGGTTGTTTGGTAAGAAGTTTGCTTGCCAACCATACGCTTCTGGGTTCAGTCTCAATGCGTGGCACCTTGGGCAAGTGTCTTCTACTATAACCGCGAGCTGACCCGAGCCGTGAGTAGATTTGGTCGACGGAAACTGAAAGAAGGTCGTCGCAGATATATGTGTGTGTGTGACCGTGTGAGTGTGTGTATGTGCGTGTGTGTGTGTGCGTGCGTGTATGTGTACTTGTGTGTGTGTTCTTGTGTGTGTGTATCTTTGCGTGTCTGTTTGTCCCCCCACCAACATCGCTTGACAGCCGATGCTGGTTCGTTTGCGGTCGATTTTCTCGACTAAAGGTGATGCTCCAGCATGGTCGCAGTCAAAATGACTGAAACGTGTGACCGAATGTCTGGTCAACCGTTGCACATAACTTTATTAAAGCTGCAGCAACATTTTTGTGCAATTTTTCTGAATTAAGTAAATAACATAGAGCTTCGGAAACAAAACGATTACCTCATTTCTTCCATAAATTAAGCTTCTAATTTCCAATTCCACCACCCGGACTCTATTCTTTGAGACTCAATAATACAAAGTGACATGTGAATGAGTCGCTGGCACCGACTTTTTCCTTCGTGTTAAAATTTATCACTTTGTGCCATACGGTAGAGATCAATATGTAGTTAGACCAAAGGAAAAATGTGTACCTCTGTTATTTGTAAACCAATTTAGTACTTGTGAACCAAAGATATTAGTCTTAAACATTAATTTACATGTAGTAATTTACAAACTTCTCTTGTATATACGGAAAACCAATATCACTGAATAGGCAAGATATTGTAACCATATAACAGCATCGCCTTCATATCATGCCATGCCATCTTCAGAAGTGAATGAATTATTCTCAGAAGAACGAATATTTATGGGAAATGTTTATTAAAAAATAGCAGTGATTTGGTTTATGACAATTGTGTGTGTGTGTAAGTGTTCGTCCGTGCGTGTACAATGGGGTTACGTGAAAAGCAAAAACAATGACGGAGAATGTGCGTGTGTGTACCTACGCGGTAACGTGAAGGAAACATAAAAAATAACGTTGTTTTACATTGTTATTTTACATGTGGATTGGACGAAGGCGTCCATTGGAATACGCTACATCTCAAACGAGGGACTTGTATTTTCATGGAGATGCATTCAACGTAATTTTTGCTGTACGAATCTGGTAACATTCGAATGAATGTGGTAAGCTAGTCGTCGAGAATCCTTGGAAGTAGGAAACGAAATGTTTTCTCATGCTTACAATAACATCGCTTCGCGTTATTTTTGAAAATGAAATGTATGTCAATAAACACTGACTTTATAACCTTTCAGCTACTGTATTTCTACACACGCACACACACACACACACA
>NC_068983.1:126215160-126220090 GCF_001194135.2 Octopus bimaculoides | reverse complement strand
CACACACACACACACACACACACACACACACACACACACACACACACACACACACACACCAAATATAAGCACTGGTGCTTTCTTACAACCATACACGCATGCACTTGCACTGACATGCAAACGCTCACACATAAGAAACCCGTTCTTACAGTAACATACATTGAAACGCTCTTTAACAATTCAACCGAGTTCAATTTGTCACCGGAATAGCTTGGATATCATTCACGGATTCTAATCACGATTTAATAAACTCATTTCTGGCTCTCTCCATCATTGGATTTCCTTACTGTTACATAGACTTTATTACCACCTGCGTACCGTCTTTTAAATCATTTTCAACAATATTACTTCTTATAAATTATTCTTTCTGTTTACCTCTTCTTTCGTGTTTTAACTGATATTTCTCTGGACTTCAAAAGAAAACTTAATGAATTTTATGCAATTTTCACATTATTAATACACTTAATCTACTGTAGCACTAATTTTTAACCTTTTACTCATATGTCCTTCTAGTCAAGTACAATATTTTCCATTTTGTTTGTTTTGCATTCCTTTCTCCCTCACTGTATTATATTCACGTCCGGTCAATTACCCCCACCCCAGAACCTCTACCCACACTTCCACACCTCCCTGCACTGAAGAAACTATCCGCATCCCAAACCGTTCGTACCCTCCTGGCAACCAATCACAGCTTACTTCACACGGAGTCCTTATCTATGCCCTAAGTGGTTAGCCTCATGTTTTTAAACACACAAACACACCCCTTCCTCTCCTCCTAAATTCTCTGCATAGAATTGTATTGCAACTTGGGTCCTAAACACATAATGCTTCGCATTTCTCTACATTTTCTCCTTTCTTCTCTATTCTCTGATGAAATATGGTGTTTGAAATGTAATTATGTTTTTATAATTACATATTAGTATTAATCTTACCTATATAGATTTTCTTATACGCTGGCCACTTAATAAAATCTTTATAATGACTTTTTTCCTTAATTGTATGTATATTCATTATATATCCCGATCAATTTATATTCACTGCGGTAAAATTTTGGTTTTAAATGCACATTGTTGAGGTGAATAAATTAGATTTGACACGTAGATAAATATGAAAATATGTATATATACGTGTGGATATGTATTATTCGTATGGGTATGTATAAATATTTACATTTATATCCTGTGAGCTATATTATACTGAAGACGGTAGAGTGATTTTATATCTCTAATTAACCTTTTTCAAAAATTTACCTTTTTAAAAAAATAAAGTTTCTTTCTTCATTTTCTCGCTTTCAACCCGTGCTAATGGAGTGCAAGATGCGGTTTTCGTGCTATTTGGCGTCTATCACTAGCATGTTGGTGTTGTTTATCAGCACTCTTTATTATAATTATATCTTTATAATTCTATATTAGTATTAATTGTTACCTATATCGTTTTTATTACGTGTTTTCACTTGAGAAAAAGCTCGTTAATGTTATAATGTTTTTTATCCGTAATTATGTATATATATATAGTGTGTACTTTTCTGCCTATCCTACATGTCTTTCGAGAGCCTTTCTACGTATTTGTTCAAAATCTATTGTGTAATATATAACATGTATTATGAGACAAATGTATAAAATTATGTATTATGAGACGGGCATTTTGATAAAATAGACATTTAAAATCGGTCTACAAATATATTTAAGGAAGCTGAACATAATCACATCATATGTGGGAGTTGTTTATTTAAAATACAGTCTCTCAAACAGCGCTTTCCCACTAATGTCACAAATGGGTGTGGTCAGTATTATTTAGCTTAAGTGCTCTATCATTCTTAATATCTATGAATTGCAATATAACAATGAATTGATATATTTTGTTTACACTACATTAGATATAAGGTTTTAAGAAAAAGCGATTGACGACCTCAGCTTAATCACGACCACAAAGAACGCAATTTGAATAGAGATAAAAAAAACAAAAATAGAACCCGAATGATAATATGTGTTCATACAGCAGAATTTCAATTGAAATGCTGTTTGTAGAAAACAAATTAAATTACGATGTCGTGTCGATATCGCCATCAAACAGGCTTACAAAGGTGAAGCTATAGTTGTGTGAAGTGCGGATGTTCCTCCAACACTAAGAAACCTCCTTCATCTGCCCTCCACCCTCCGACGTTACGCCCCACTACCAACATGTATTTTCCACCATCCATGAAATTATCCCCTCCTAACTCCCACCCACACCACCTCAAACTTCATTGTCCACACCCCAAGAACTACAACCACTTACTTCGTTCCTTTGACAAATGAACCAAATGACCTGGGTCGACTCATTGCTTACGCTTGCAAATAACCAACTCAATTAATCTCTTAATTGAACTCGTCCTTACACCACTTACTGCCTTCTTTCTCCTCACACATTCACACCACGAAGTACACTCTTGGTCACTTTAATTCCTTTTCATTTCCTCCTCATACTTTCCGACTCTTATCCATCATTGACATCAAGTCTCCATATATTTTTATCCTGCAAACTGAAGGTCTCCTTGCCCTCGAACACTACTTTGATTTACACTACCCTCCTCCACTTGGCCAAACTGGTTCTCTCTTTAAATTGATTTTGCATTAGCGAGAGTGTCTTACGATCAGGTCTCAGGAGTGTATATGGATTCAAGAATGGGATCCCACTACGCGACCCGGCTATGTTGGGGCCAAAATATTCTCTCCATAGACCGGTCCCACTCTTGAGTGATACGGCAGACCCATCAATGACTGTATCAGCAATACATCACTTCTGCAAACAATTCAATTGCTTCCTGTCTTTCAGTCAATCCTTCTGCAACGGACTAAAATCTCCTGTACGTTCAAACGTCAAATTCCTTGTTATTTCTAGTGCCTGCTAACGATCTTCTATTACCATCTCATTCTACTAAAAGTCATTCCTACATCGACCTCATATCCACTCTATATCCCTGCAGTCACTCCACTCTAACACGCTTTTTTTTTCCTACCATCCCTCCAGTACACCATTTCATGCGCTTTCTGCTAACTCTTATCTAGCCACTCCACTTCTCTTCTTCCCAAACAACCCCTTCCTCATACAAACGCGCGGGTAACCTACCTGGCCTACTGCTTTATATCTTCTCCCACTTCGAAGCACTAAAGTTAGTTCCTCCCGAACTTTCGTCCACACTGCCGCATCTGACCATTCCTCTGAAACGACTCCGTCCTTACCGGTATCCAACACCACCACTATCACATCATCGACACATTCACTTGTTCGTCTACTAATGCGATTTACTGCGTATCAGTGCATTCGAGAAGCTTCAATGTCCTGTGCAGAGACAGATTGCTCCTGACTAGTTAGCAGTTGAAGATCAGTAAATGATCGATACACCTATGTTACCGTGGTCTATGAAGCAACTTTCATGGTGTCCAACAACATTAAAAACTGCAACAAAAACAGCAACGAACAGGTATATATACAGAATTATGTTGAAATGAAAACGCCAGACAAAATATCACAGATCCACATTGACTATCCAAAAAAGTTACAATGTTGTAACATTAGCCAACTACACATTGCGATTAATATTGTGCGGGACGGCAAACAAATTTTACTGGACTTTGCTGGGACAACGTAAGCAATAATACGTCAAAGGAAGCAAACGGTGTATAGCCGAACGGAGAATAATCCGAAATGATTCGGACGATCGAGGTACCTTCTTGAATTCAGTACATTTGAAATTTTTTACGCATGCCCTTATGGCAGAATTTTCATTTTGGAAAAATGGTTTTCCCTGTTTGCAATATAAGGAATTGAAACAAACGTACATTGGTGCAGCTGAAACCATTGGGCTAGGCGCAGCTGAAAGTATTTGGCTACTGCTGGGATCGAACAACAAGAGTCGAGTCTTCTTTCCCTCAAGCGAAAAGGTGCTTTTTATTTCGGTTGTTGTCACCATCAAGCTGACCAAGTCTGTATAATTATTTCCACTATTATAAAGGCTATGTATTTCCAGTTAGTATGTCTGATGTGTCTTAAGTCTCGCCATCTGAAACGTAGCAACTTACATGATAGTTAAATGGCATGTATACTAACGCACGCAAACACACACACTCACACGCACATATATAACCGAGGTTTCGACTATATATATGTGTGAGTGCGAGAGCGCGTGCATATTTATGACTGAGTTTGCTTCCGTATGTGTGTATGTATGTATTTGTGTATATATGTATATTTTTTTTAATAAATATGTGTATATATATACATTTATGCACACACGCTTATACACATATATCCATTAATCCTCAATGTAACGTCACTTACTCACAAATATATAAATTTCACATCTCTTATACATCTATTCACATATATACTTGCACAAATGCACACGACGACTTTAAATAATTTAACAGGAGAATAATAGATGTACTGACTTTAATTTAATCGTTTAATATTCCTGAAAAGCGTGCCAAGACGGTTTTCCGTGTTTTACTTTTCCTTTCATCACGGGAATAAGTAATTAGAATGCGTATTTCGATTCTTATGTATATATCTATATTCATATAGTTTTCATCTCTCTATTGTAGTTGTTTATACACAGACTGAGATTATTGCGATATATATTCTCTAAGAACTTCATTATTTTAACTATTAAATTTGGTTAAATTTTGATTTATATTCTATTATTGTTAATATGTTTTTAAAATTAATTTACTATCATTTATTGTTTGATCTTTATATATTTATTATTTTGATCTTTGTATATTTACAATGTTATTTTAGTTAGGTTGTTCCTCCATTGTATTCTATTGATTAACGTATATTCGTTTAAATTAGGTGCAAACATTTCTTCTATGAATATGCTTATATAAATTGTTGCATTATGTATGTGTCATTGTGTGTATGTGTGCGTGAATATATATATATATATATA
>NC_068983.1:126213535-126214533 GCF_001194135.2 Octopus bimaculoides | reverse complement strand
ATATATATATATATATATACATACGACGGGCTTCTTTCAGTTTCCGTCTACCAAATCCACTCACAGGGCTTTGAACCCAGAACCATGTCGTTGGTAAAAAAGCTAATTACCACACAGCCACTCCTACGCCTATGTGTATTAAAAAGTTATAATCAGGTTGTAGCGACATGAACATATTGAAACTGCTTGCAATATCGGTTAAGAAAACCGTTATATAGTAAAGTAACTAAGTAGAGTTGTTAACATAGGATATTAACCTATGATGTTAAGTAGCGACAAGCAAACGACGCTGTATATTCAATAAAAACCGTTGGAGGTTCGATAAGAAAGTATATATATATATATATATATATATATATATACACACATAAATACATGCATATACACATGCATACATGCATATATATAAAAAAACACGTGTTATTACTTTTTGTTGTATATTATTATTATTTTGTCGTTGTCTTCGCCCGGCCCTAAGATCATATTCTGTTTATTTATTTCGTTCTTTTATCTCTCATTCCTCCTAGTTTGTTCGTCTTGTGCTTGTTTTAGTCCCGCAGGAAGGTATCATTCTCCTTTGCGTTACTCCACACTTGTCCGTAAGCACATGGCATTTGTGTCGTATATGTATTAGTATTTTTATGTTCTATATGTATTATTTTCTTTTGCTGTCTTCGCTTGGCGCTAAGGCCATATTTTCTTTATTTATTTCGTCTTATGTCACTCCATCTCCCTTGTTTGTCCGACTTGTTCTGTTTTGTATTGGTCGATTTGCCAGCAAGTTCTCCTGCTGGTTGTCCCCATGGTGAGTGAAATATTATCGATAATAGTACGAAATTTCGCTCGACACTTAGCTTTTTAACTAATGAGATATTGTTGACCCTCTGTGCTTGTTCTCCGTTCCGCTTTGGTTTCCATAGATTCCATATATGTTTTACCGTCCGTTTGTTTATTGCTATACCTGTTTGACTTCTGCATATATGTATATATATATATAT
>NC_068983.1:126211671-126212951 GCF_001194135.2 Octopus bimaculoides | reverse complement strand
ATGTATATGTATGAAATTATAAATATGTAGGTGTTTGTATATATTTGTTTTTAAAAAATATATATATGTACATGTATGTGTATATGGTTGGATGCATGTATGTTTATATATATGTATGTAAATATATGGATGTCTGTATATGTATGTGTATGTGTTTATATATATATATATATATATATATGTATATATATATATATATATATGTATGTATGTATGTGTTTATGTATGTATATATATATATATATATATATATAAACAAATAGTAAATGAGTATATGCATATATACGTACAGGTATGTGCATACCAACATCCACCTGTATGTATAGGTGCATATCTGGATACAGGATATTGAAAACAAAACGTAGACAAGAAAATAATGATAATCAGAGTATAGCTACCCCCGTTTTAACACCGGCGTTTCGAAGAGCTGGGTAGGACGCATCATTAAAACGGCTCTTCCCATGGACCGCAAATTAAATTTGTATGCACAAATTAAACCTAGCCATGGAGGAATGAAGTGGCGGACAAAAAACAAGACAGGAAAACAAACAGAAAAGGCTATACGGCTAGACGGGAAATATTACGTGTGTAGTGTGTGTGTGTATACGAGTGTATGTATATATGTGGGTGAGTATGTATGTGTGTATCTATGTGCGTATACATGTGTATATATGATTATACACATTTATTTTAACACTGTAGAAATACAAGATTAACTCCCCTTTACAGTCCCATTATATACATAACGTTCCTTTCCAATTTTCATCGGACTTAAATCTTATTATCTCCCAACTTTATACTCTAAATTTTCTTTCTTTCTTCTTTCCTTCTTTTTCCTCCCTTCTTTTCCAACGTTCTGTCTAGTAGCATCCCAACCTCCAACAGCTTTTTTAAATAGATTAGGTAACAACCATCTCCAACTACAGTTCTCATATTCGGTTAAAATGTCTTACGTTTAAGCTGGTTCCCAGGCATTTCGCTAAAGAGAAGATTACATTGTTATCAACATCACCTATTCCTATGGAAGGTATAATTTGTAATCTTCGAAACATATGTTGGAAATAAAAGTATTCAGTTAAAATATGCGTTTTACTCCATTTATTAATTTATATTTACTCAAGTACCCAAAATAAGAAGGAGTTTATGCCTCGTAAACAGGAGTTACACCACAGTCATTTTGTGATCTTTGCTACCCTTGTATCTATTAACCAATTTATTTTGTCCGAGTTAATTATTAGCTAGGAGAAAATAAATACATATAATATATATATATATATATA
>NC_068983.1:126207753-126209159 GCF_001194135.2 Octopus bimaculoides | reverse complement strand
TATATATATATATATATCCATAAGCAGACATTTAATATAAGCAAAAGAATCATAATTATCACATCAGTGTAAATTATGATAAAACCAAATGTAATGATCAGATTAAATTGCCACGAATAGCATTAAAAGAAAATATTATATTATAAGTATATTATGTATGTTCATAATACAGAAAATATTTATATTTAAAATGTTAACAGTTTCGAATAAGTACCTCATACCGATTAATCATAATTACATCATTTTTACTATTTTTATTAATTTAAAGTCCACACTATCTTCTACCGCCCCTATAAGCTTGTGCATAACCTGGAATTCGTATTCAATATCATCATCCATTTGTTAATGTATTAATTTATAATTAAATGTTTGTTTATATCTAAATGAAGGTCTATGATTATTACAATTAATTTTAAATGATGAAGAGGAGGGCACCAAATTAGACCTGCTCCTTAACAAAGGCCATATTTAAACATTCATGTTTTCCTAAAATTTATTATAAAAGTGAAATTAGCTTTATCACAACAGTTACAAAATGTATTCTTCTTCTTCTTCTTCTTCTTCTTATTATTATTATTATTATTATTATTATTATTATTATTATAATTATTATTATTATTATAATTATTATTATTATTATTATTATTATTATTATTATTATTATTATCATTATTATTATTATTATTATTATTATTATTAACATTATTATTATTATTATTATTATTATTATTATTATTATCATCATCATCATTATTAACATTATTGAATGAGAGAACAGTGTATGCTAGCAAAGTGACACTGGGTTAAAATGTACGAAGCCCAGTATACCCAACATGACTACCCGTCTTAAGGTACACCAGGCATATGCATCACATTCCTATGAGCGCGACATGGTGATCGCATATCAAGATAAACAGCACATGACCTTGTAGGTGAGGCCCAGTTAATATATTCTTAGGTTTGAGAAACCCATCCCTTTCTAAACGAACTATCTAAAATAGACAGGAAAACACGAAAAATAATGACAGGATATAGGATGCACCACCCAAAATCTGACATAGAAAGGCTATATATACAACGCACAGAAGGTGGCAGGGGTCTTATACAGCTAGAAAACTATTATAAAATAACCACCATAGGACTGCAAAAATACCTACTCCAGAAGCAAGGAAAACTAATACAAAAAGCCAAAAACACGAGAAAAACAAAAAACTATTTTCGGTATTTAAGGAAGCTGACAAATACACACAAGAAATCAATCTACCTAACAAATACGAAGAAGAAGAAGAAGAAGAAGAAGAAGAAGAAGAAGAAGAAGAAGAAGAAGAAGAAGAAGAAGAAGAAGAAGAAGAAGAAGAAGAATAAGAAGAAGAAGAAGAAGAATAAGAAGGAGAAGAAGAAGAAGA
>NC_068983.1:126204016-126207736 GCF_001194135.2 Octopus bimaculoides | reverse complement strand
AGAAATAGACAGAGAAAAATCCCAGCAATGGTTGAGAAGCTCAGGACTCAAAGCAGAGACTGAAGGATTTTGAATTGCTGCACAAGACCAAAGCCTCCCGACCAGAAATTACCAATAACACATAATGAAAAGAAACATAACAAGTAACTGTAGAATATGTGGAGATGGACAAGAAACAATAAATCATATTATCTCTGGCTGCCCAGACCTGGCTAAGAAGGAATATATTCACAGACACGATAGAGCTGGGACCTATATACACTGGAATCTATGCAAACACTATGGAATAACAACAGAAAAAAGATGGTATAAACACACGCCAGAAAAGGTTACAGAAAACGAGAAAACAACAATACTCTGGGATATGCCAATACACACAGATAGAGAAATTAAGACCAATACACCAGATATAGTTGTCAAAGATGATGAAGAAAATAAATGCTTTCTAATTGATATATTAATACCAGCAGATGAAAATGTTTCTCTAAAAGAAATGGAAAAACTTTCAAAATACAAAGACCTGGAAATAGAGATAACTCGAATGTGGAATCTAAAAACAGAAACAATTCCTATCATAGTAGGTGCCTTAGGTATAATAAAAAAAATATTCAGACAAATACATAACAAAAACACCAGGACTTACAAATATATATAACATACAGAAAATTGCACTGCTGGGCACTGCACACATTCTACGCAAAACACTTTCAATACAGTAAACATAAGAGCACCACAGCAAACCACAGCACATACCCAAGGCGCACAGAGCTGCGCTCGGTAGTGAAGTGAAAGCACGTTATAAAAATAAAACTACTGAACAATAATAATAATAATTACAGAACCTAATGCTACTACACACGGCACATATCAAACGTAAAACACTTTCAATACAGTAAAAATAAGAGAATCACAACAAACCACACCACATACACGAGGCACACATGCATGCGCTCTGTAGAGCGGAGAAAGAACGTGAAAAGGATAAGATTACTGAATAATAATAATAATAATAATAATTACTACTATTATTACTACTATTATTATTATTATTATTGTTGTTGTTGTTGGTGGTGTTGTTGTTATTGTTGTTGTTGTTGTTGTTGTTATTCTTGTTGCTATTATTATTATTATTATTATTATTATCATTATTATTATTATCATTATTATTATTATTATTATTATTTTAATTATTGTTATTTTTATTTTTTATCTGCTTGTGTGTTACAATTACTTGTTTGTTACGACTGGCTCACAATGCTGTATGATCATTAACGTTCTGTGTGTTTCTTTAAAACTGTCCATGCATTCTCATTTCAAGAAGGTCGTCTTTTCTCATCTCGTCAACTCAATTTTTAAACTCTTCCTTACCCATCGTTTTGATCTGCATTTACACCCATATCTTTTGCGGCATATTGCAGCAAGTCTTCATCACTATTTCTCAAATACTCGCCAAGCGTTCTACTTTCACTCTTTATATAACGGACTATACTAATTATTCCTCTGTCACCATTCTTTCTTTTCGTATACACTCTGTTTACGTTTGCTTTAGGGTGTAGCATCCCATACAGCGTCATTAACTTTCTAATCCTTCTAGCCAGTGTTGATATTTCCTCCTTAGTTCATTTCAGGATGGAAGCACTATATCTGACCACCGCAAGTGCCCAGATATTCATTGCGGTAATCAAAGCTTCGGCATTGATGTTGGATTTCAACACCATATTCACTCTTTATTGATAGGCCAGGTGGAATGTCATCCAGGTCCAAAATCTGTAAGTATCTATGCCCACTACCGTCGTGTTCACCCATGGTCCTCCCTGACGGTAACTCCAGTACTCTGCAGGCTGCTTTCTTCCCTCTTTTCATATTAAGTACTGAGCATTTGGTAATCCCGATTCCATACCGATGTCCCTACCACAATTCTGGACTGCTTTGGTTAAATAACCTATCTATTTTTCAACTTTCCCAAACTATTTCTGGTCAAATATAAACAGCGGATGATTCAATAATGGGCCTTTCTTCCAACATTGGTAACACAACTTAACTTTCCTAAGTGTGATTGTTATGGGTATTAGTGCAATTACAAATAGTAACGGAGAAAATGAGTCACCTTGGAAGATTCCCCTTTTAATATTAACTTCTCCCGCAACACATTACTTGAGTACAATTTGGTTTTCCACTCTTTCATGCTATGCATCAGAAAATGTGTGACGTTGTCAACAATACCAGACATCTGCAGGTATTCAACGATCCAGAATGAGGTATCATATCATATGCCTTCTTAAAGTCAATCGAAGGCACAGACATATTTGTATGAAGTTTTAAAAATACCTCAAAACAGTTTTATCGATGACCAGGTGATTCTTGGTATCCTAAGAACTCTTTCTACATATTTTTTGTTCAATTGGTAGTATTTCTTCCTGTGCCAGGTAAGTGTATGTCCCTGCCGCACATATTCCAGTGAGTATCTTTCAGCTTATATTTCGGCATGCTATGGAACGGTAGTTTACCACGATATTCCGCCTTCTTTTAGTATTCATTACAAGTGTTGTCCTCGCAGTCACAATCTACGTGCGACTGTATATTTCTGGACACACTCATTCAATTGGGCTGCTAGTCTTTCATGCACCGGGTGGCATCTCTTCAGCCAGAAGCCTGAATCCCATCTGGTCCGGGCGCATTCCAGTTAAGCAATTTACCTACTCGTTCTTTTACACCACCCGTCCTTATGACAATATACCTTTATTTCTTTCCTCCTTTTAATACTGTCTTGATACTTCATATCCATATTACATCCCTTTTATACACCACATTGTTTCCCCTTAATCCGCTCCAAAACTCCTTGGTATTATTTGCATCAGGAGCAACATTTTCCCCATTGTCTCCCTTCTAACGTTGGGAAGAATCGCTTCGGGCTATTTTTGAACAATCTGTTGCCCTAGAACTGCTTCTGTCTGTTCATAAATCTTCTGTATTATTATTATTATTATTATCATTGAGTGAGAGAACAGTGTATGCCATCAAAGTAACAATGGGGTAAAAATATAAGAAGTCCATTATACCCATCATGACTACCCGTCTGATAAGAGTACACCAGGCACATGCATCACAACCATATGTGCGCGACATGGTGATCTCATATCAAGATAAACAGTTCATGACCTCGCAGGTGGGGCCCAGTTAGAATTTTCTTCAGGTCGAGTGGCCCATCCCGCTCAAAAGGTCCCTGAATAAGGGTTGTATAAGGATGTTGAGCAAAACTCCTATGTTTCCAAAAGTGAATTATTCAAACCCCAAAGAATTCCTCTCAACGCATAGCTATGATGCTCCCCCACTACTTCTGCTCATGATCAGAGATGCACATATCGTCAGTCACCAAGGGACATGCTCAACTGTTTAAGGTCAAACAACTGACAAGCAAATCTGTGGTATTAAGCAGAATATTTGCTGTAGCCCATCTTTTTATAACAAGACAAAACAACGTACGTGATAACACTTCCAATCGATTAAGATCAGAAGCCATGAGAGCCACTGCCTGGTACTGCATCCGGGCATTATTATTATTATTATTATTATTATTATTATTATTATTATTATTATTATTATTATTATTATTATTGTTCAGTAGTTTTATTTTTATAATGTGCTTTCACTTCACTACCGAGTATTTACCATGTAGGGGCTTTTCTTGCCATCGTTTTATCATGGTCCGTTGCTGTTCTT
>NC_068983.1:126201917-126203418 GCF_001194135.2 Octopus bimaculoides | reverse complement strand
GGGACTGCTAAAGTGTTGATACCCATTTTCTTGTTTTTAGCATTGAGCTCTGTTTTTAGTATTGATCTAACTCGTCTATAGTACTCTTTCTTTATTTTTTCTTTCATTTGTGTATGTTGTATCCTATCTAGTTCGTTGACTCCTAAATACTTGTATGGTTGGCTTTCGTCTAGTTCTCTTATTTCATTGGCTTTATCTAGTGTCATATTGCTGCTTTTAACTAAGTTTCCTCTTTTCAGGGTTGCGTTGGCACATTTTTCTAATCCGAATTTCATATCTATTTCCTTGGTAAAGCCTTGTACTGTCTGTAGTAGTGTTTCTATCTCTTTTATTATTATTATTATTATTAGTAGTAGTATTATTATTGTTATCATCACCATAATCATCATCATCATCCTCATCATCATCATCAGCAGCATCAGCAGCAACAGCAGTAATAGTAGTATAATATGCTTAGTTAAATTATTAATAGTAACAATACTATTAGACGCATAATTAAACTTATCATTTACGTTAGATATTACTGATGGATAAGTTATTCAATCGCTGTATTAAATGTACTAGTATTGGTTTGAATATTGGAGGCCAGATATTTTAGTTTAGATTAGGAAATGTAGATATATATTCAGGATTATTGGAGATGTCAGGGTAGGATAGTTTAGCAATATGTCTAATGATGATGGGTTAGATTTTGGGAAATGTTTATCTAAGAACTCGGAAGAACTTTTCTGCTACATTAGAGATAACATTTAGATTAACTGGGAAGTTAAACCAAAATACATTTTTATACAAATTTCGTTTTCTTTTATACGGTTTATGAATTTCATCATTATTTCTACTATTTCTATTTTCATATAACATACTTCTTCAAGGATCATTATTATTATATAGTTCTTCAATACTTTAGTCTTTATTTCTCTGATAATTATACTTAATATTATTACCTTTAGTACAAGTGTAAATATTGTTAGTTTCTTTAAATATATTAGTGTAGTACTCATTATCTTGTGTATCACTTTTAAATCTCTTCTGCTAGCTAGGATTGTGTATACGATGCGAGTAAATATTCTGATTATTACAATTTATATAAACATTATTCATAGGAAAATATTCGTTATTTGGATTATCAATGTTATTTATAAAATTTATAGTGGCATTATTATTATTAACATTATAATTAGGGGAAGAGTTAATTTTTTATATAACCAGCCAGCCCTAGATAATGCTTCATTACAGAATCTAGTATTTTGTTCACAGATTTCAAGATTAGCCGTAAGTTATGATAAACTGGATGAATATTTAATAATATTTATTACACAAGGGCTGCGTTTATTTCATATGTAAATCTTCTCTTAGGTATGCAATTTCTATGCATTCCAGCTCAGAATTTGACAAGCTATGAGCATATAAGGTGAGAACAAGCTAGGTGATTCGCATTGAAACTCATATATATATATATATGTGTGTGTGTGTGTGTGTGTGTGTGTGTATGTGTGTGTGT
>NC_068983.1:126198803-126201907 GCF_001194135.2 Octopus bimaculoides | reverse complement strand
GGGGGGGGGTGCACGTATAGATGTATTTATGTATGTACATAGTCTATATATACACACACATACATGCGTTTACATGCACATACATGCATATATATATAATTAGAAATAATACTTATTACATCTCTCAGAGACTTATACAGTGGCAGCACAATAAAGTGATGGTTTCGTGCCAACTTAATGTGACAGTCCCAGTAAAGGTATAATGCTACTGCTATTTATCCCCAGGAAACACCGTTTCCAGTCGGTTAATTGACAAGCGTACTAATTTTGTAGATCAGTGAATTTATTTCACTTCAAATCTGCATATTTTCAAAGCTGAATAAGTATCGACAGCTAACAAACCAATCTACTCCACACTGATGAAGAGCAATGAGTCTGAAACTAGTCTCTGGATGCGGGCTTTGCTGAGTGGAGGTGCTTATCTCCCCTGTTTGAAAACATAACGTAACATTACGCTTGTGTCACATAGCCAACTAGAAACAGTGTTTCCTGGGGCTAAATAGCAGTAGCATTCTTCCCTTTATTGGGACTGCCACATCAAGTTTGCAACAAATCATCACTATATATATATATATATATATATAGATAGATAGATAGATAGATACATGCATACATACATACATACATACATACATACATACATAATACATACATGCATACGTGTGTGTTTCTGTGTGTGTCTTTGTATTTAGCAGAAGCAACAAAGTGACTCATAAACCGAGAGTTTCGCTCATTAGCACTTACCAATAATACGTACCAATGCACGAAGCTCTAGGCCCTTGCGTCACTCTGTATGTTCTGCTAAATATTAAAGCAAGTATACGCATGCACATGTACATTTTGAGTTATATTTGAGTTCTCCATATCACAGACTCCAGTTAGTAGAATAGTTTTATGCATTTGACCTCCAGACATCTGAACTTGCTATACTGGGAAATCCATCTGAATGGAAATAACAATCTATTGATCGTATAAAATTGAATGCGCCGCGGAAATATACTTTAACTAATCCAACAGCATCTAATTATAGAAGATGCGTGAATCACGAATAAAGGTTATTATTTAACTTATATAAGGTCTTTACTAGATATTTCTATGATTAATCTAATGTTAGGAGTATGTTTAATTTTTATTTACTGTAACATGGTGGCTGTTAATGTAGTAATGTATTACACAAGAATGCTATTCATTAAAGTGAGATAGAGCAAAGGGCACGGGAGATCGGCAAGATGCCCTACAAACTTACATTTGTTTTACTCGTGGATATAAAGGTAAATGACCCCATATTCTCTGTTCTTACACATCTACCACGTTAAGAGTCCAACATGCTCTTCTCAGAGCAACACTGGTTCCGTTTTCGAAGAAAACATTGGTATTATACCTGCCGTGTTTTTTCCCTTTAAATATATTAAGCATTAAAATTTCTGGACAATACTGCGTCCTGAAATTTTAAGACATAAATTCTGCAACCGACTTTGCCTTGAAATTTCAAAACATTACAAATAATGCAACAGGATATTTCCTGCAAAACTTTTAAAACATTCAATATGTATGAGCAATACATTTCAATTAGAATTATATCGGTAGTGATAGAAAGTATTACTAATATTTAAATTGATTCTAATCAACAAAAGGGTAGAGGAGAACAAATATGCTGCATCAAACCGGGTAATGAAACTTTACCTGAAAATAGGCACGCTAAATTGAATCACCGAGTGAATTGCATTGCCACTTAGAGTGCAGTTGTAATTAATTAAAATTTTTTCACTTATTACATCAATTATGCTCGCAACAAGCATTTTGCTATTGATAAAAAATATTATTTTTAATTAATCTTAATTATAATTATATGATTACATTTAAGATTGCATGCATGTCTTTGCTTCTTCAGTAACCAATTAACATCGGTGTTGATGACTTATTGATGATGGTGCTGTTTAATGATTGATGAATGATTGCTGATGGCAAGTAAAACATGTAGCAAACAAACAAATATATAGAATCCACGTATATGAAACAAAATAATTAAATGAAGAACAAAAATATTATTTTTAACATTGGATATATGATCAGAGGCCGCAGAGATAGTTAAACAATCCTGATAATGATGTTTCTGCTGCTGCTGCTGCTGCTGTTTCTACTACTACTACTACTACTACTACTACTACTACTACTACTACTACTACTAATAATAATAATAATAATAATAATAATAATAATAATAATAATAATAATAATAATAATAATAATAATAATGATAATAATAATAATAATAATAATAATAATACAAAAGAAGCAGGTTACTTACTCAAACCCATCCGAACAGTAGTTCTACCACCCAAACAGACCTTGTGGATAAATAACATCCAGAACAAAATTTTAAAAAAGAGAAAAGATTTATCGATTCTCAACGAAATTAGTAGACAATCAACACAACTAAGTAACAAGAAGAAAACAAAAATACTGTACAAATACAGCATTAACTGAGGCAAAAGAAAAACTAAAGCAAGACATCCATCCCAAAGCACAAAGGATCCCCCGCTATGAGAAACGCCAACGTTTCTTTGAACAAAACAAACAGTCAAATCCAATCCCAAAAAACTCTACCAAGAACTGGGTAAAAATAAAATAGATATTACTGCAGCACCAACAGCAGAAGAACTGGAAGAAATCTGGAAACAAATATGGTCGGTGAAGCAACAACAACCCCAGAAAAGGACCATTAAAACAACGAACCCAGAAAAGGACCATTAAAACAACGAACGTAGCACCTGAGCAACGCTGGGCCCCTATAACAACTGAAGAGGTCACCCAGACATTGCAAAGACTAAGCAACTGGAAGGCACCTGGACACGACAAGATCCCCAACTTCTGATTAAAACACCTGCCAGGAATGCATAAAAAGCTGGCAGAAAACTTTAACAACATACTAGAAGAACCAGAGACAATGCCTGAATGGCTCACGAAAGGGAAAACCATCTTAATCCCCAAATCCACGGAAGCAGAGAAGCCACAAAACTATAGACCTATAACCTGTCTCCCTACGATCTACAAAGCCTTTACTGCAAAATATCGCAGAGATTGAGTAAGCACCTGGAAAATAA
>NC_068983.1:126195535-126198606 GCF_001194135.2 Octopus bimaculoides | reverse complement strand
AACAAATGGCAGACAGTGCTACAGCTCCAAACAAAAGAGGGACTTGTGAAAACGAAAGCCATCCCCATTAGAAGAGGAATATTCCAGGGAAACACGCTATCTCCACTCCTGTTCTGCCTGGCACTCACACATTTAACTGAATTGCTAAATAGAACTGGATGCGGTTACAAATACTACGGAAAAACAGTCAGCTACCTTTTATATATGGATGACCTAAAATTATATGCTAAAAATGACAAAGAGCTAGAAACGCTACTACAGACAGTACACGGCTTTACCAAGGAAATAGATATGAAATTCGGATTAGAAAAATGTGCCAAAGCAACCCTGAAAAGAGGAAAATTAGTTAAAAGTAGCAATATAATACTAGATAAAGCCAATGAAACAAGATAACAAGACGAAAGCCAACCATATAAATATTTAGGAGTCAAAGAACTAGATTGGATACAACATACACAAATGAAAGAAAAAATAAATAAAGAAATAGTACTATAGATGAGTTAGATCAATACTAAAAACAGAGCACAATGCTAAAAACAAGATAATGGCTATCAACACTTTAACTGTCCCAGTTATAAACTGGACACTAAATGAACTATCTAAAATAGACAGGAAAACACGAAAAATAATGACAGGATATAGGATGCACCACCCAAAATCTGACATAGAAAGGCTATATATACAACGCACAGAAGGTGGCAGGGGTCTTATACAGCTGGAAAACTATTATAAAATAACCACCATAGGACTGCAAAAATACCTACTCCAGAAGCAAGGAAAATTAATAAATAGCCACAAAACACTAGTAAAACAAAAAACTGTTTTCAGTATTTAAGGAAGCTGACAAATACAAACAAGAAATCAATCTACCTAACAAATAATAATAATAATAATAATAATAATAATAATAATAATAATAATAATAATAAGAAGAAGAAGAAGAAGAAGAAGAAGAAGAAGAAGAAGAAGAAGAAGAAGAAGAAGAACAACAACAACAACAACAACAACAACAACAACAACAAGAACAAGAACAAGAACAAGAACAAGAAGAAGAAGAAGAAGAAGGAGAAGAAGAAGAAGAAGAAGAAGAAGAAGAAGAAGAAGAAGAAGAAGAAGAAGAAGAAGAAGAAGAAACAACAAAAGCTATAAAACAAATGAAATCCAAACTAAAACTAGAACATCAACGGACCATGATAAAACGATAGCCAGAAAAGCCCCTACATGGTAAATACTGGGCTAAACTAAATGTAAAAGAAATAGACAGAGAAAAATCCCAGCAATGGTTGAGAAGCTCAGGACTCAAAGCAGAGACTGAAGGATTTTTAATTGCTGCACAAGACCAAAGCCAAAAATTCTGATGACTGGATGTTAAAACTTGGCTTAAAGCACGAAAACAAGAAAACATTATTCTCAGAAACAAAACAGGCAAAAGAATATCTAAGTGAATTCCAAATACAAAATTCCCAGAATTAGACGTAATAGAAACTAAGACAGAAAAAACTAAGCGTATAAAAAGCCATGCTAAAACTGCTGCCTTGATACTCTTACTGATAAATGGCAATAAAAAACCTTCCAGTGG
The DNA here is from genome assembly GCF_001194135.2 of Octopus bimaculoides. NCBI lineage: Eukaryota > Metazoa > Mollusca > Cephalopoda > Octopoda > Octopodidae > Octopus > Octopus bimaculoides. The sequence goes on along the minus strand of NC_068983.1, from coordinate 126,197,027 downwards.
CAAATACCCAAAATTAGCTAATGACGCCGATGTTGACAAAGCACTTACTCATCAATGGTTTGTATCTTCTGGCTTAAAATCAGAGGCAGAAATGTTTATCATAGCAACCGAAGATCATTGCCTACCTACAAGGACCTACCAGGGTAACATATTAAAGAATGGCACTATCCCAACATGTATATGTAAACTACATAATGAAACCATCGATCATGTTGTCTCCGCGTGCAGGCTCCAAAACAGTTAAGGCAAACCTAACTGAGCATTATGAAATTTTGGAGACCTGAATTGACAGCAGGGAATCAGGTATTAGGAAAGGTGAAAATCAAGAGAGGAATCTTTCAGGGAGACAGTGTGTCCCCACTGATCTTTTTGCTGGTAATGATATCCTTTTGTTAAATATTATAGAAGACAAAATCGGGTATTATCTGGGAAGAGCTGAGGGGAAAATTGAACAAGTGCTATTCATGGGCGACTTGATGTTGTTCTCAAAATGTGAGGCAGAACTGGACAACCTACTCGCTAATGATGTTAAAATGGAGTTTGGACTCTCCAAATGTGTTACAATGGTTGTAACAAGAGGAAAGACGAAAGCTGGTCGGGACAAATAAATGTATGACAAATGGTGAATTGATGAAGTCAATTCAACCTCAGTCCAGTTATAAATACCTGGAAGTAATTCAGTTAAATGAAATTAATTACAGTGATATGAAATAAAAGACAAATAAGAGTACTTGCGGTGAGTGAGAAAAATATTGGCTTGAAAGCTGAATGTCGGAGACATAATTTCGGCAATATACTCGGGCGCAGTTTTCAGTGTGGCACTGGAATCCTGATGTGGACAGAGGGAGAATTATAGGAGTTGGACAGGAAGACATGAAAGATCTTAATAGCGCATGGAACCCATCATCCACGTGCAGACATTGATCGCCTATACACGAAAGGAGCAAATGGTGGCAGGGTGCTGATAAGTGTGGGAAACTGCGTACATATCTGAACGCGATAATAATAATAATAATAATAATAATAATAATAATAATAATAATAATAATAATAATAATAAAGATAATAATAATAATAATAATAATAAGTTAGATCAATACTAAAAACAGAGTACTATAGACGAGTTAGATCAATACTAAAAACAGAGTACTATAGACGAGTTAAATCACTACTAAAAACAGAGCTCAATGCTAAAAACAAGATAATGGGTATCAACACTTTAGCTGTCCCAGTTATAAGCTACAGCTACAACATCCTTAACTGGACACTAAACGAACTATCTAAAATAGACAGGAAAACAAGAAAAATAATGACAGGATATAGGATGCACCACCCAAAATCTGACATAGAAAGGCTATATATACAACGCACAGAAGGTGGCAGGGGTCTTATACAGCTAGAAAACTATTATAAAATAACCACCATAGGACTGCAAAAATACCTACTCCAAAAGCAAGGGAAACTAATACAAATAGCCACAAAACACGAGCAA
>NC_068983.1:126190192-126194673 GCF_001194135.2 Octopus bimaculoides | reverse complement strand
AAAATACAAAGACCTGGAAATAGAGATAACTCGAATGTGGAATCTAAAAACAGAAACAATTCCTATCATAGTAGGTGCATTAGGTATAATAAAAAAATATTCAGACAAATACATAACAAAAACACCAGGACTTACAAATATATATAACATACAGAAAATTTCACTGCTGGGTACTGCACACATTCTACGCAAAACAGTTTCAATACAATAAACATAAGAGCACCGCAGCACATACCCAAGGCGCACAGAGCTGCGCTCGGTAGTGAAGTGAAAGCACGTTATAAAAATAAAACTACTGAACAATAATAATAATAATAATTACAGAACCTAATGCTACTACACACGGCACATATCAAACGTAAAACACTTTCAATACAGTAAAAATAAGAGAATCACAACAAACCACACCACATACACGAGGCACACATGCATGCGCTCTGTAGAGCGGAGAATGAACGTGAAAAAAAAAAGATTACTGAATAATAATAATAATAATAATAATAATAATAATAATAATGATGTTCATGATGATGGTGATGATGATGATGATGATGATGATAATTATGTGAACAAAATTTGTGACCAAACTAGAACCATCAATCGGTTGAATTTTACTTCTGTAACCTATGTTGAACGAGACAACCTGAGTCGTTACTATTTAATTACAAACCTGGGGCAAAATAAAAGAGTATATCTTACTTTAATTTAATCTTGTAAGTTTGCAATTGTCATTTCACGATACTCTAATGAACATAAATTATATTGCAAGAACGAATTACGTTCAGTGGTCTAAAACTATTTTTGATGTGCGTGAAGTATTGCTTAAAATCATGCATATTATAGAATTGTTTTTTTTAAATACAGTTCATATTCATCTAGTCATTGCTTCTCCTCTCACCCATTTACAGCATTTGACTTATGAATGGAATGGAATTATATAAGTTATTCTTTTGATTGATATTATACATTTATTTACTATTCCTCATGTCACAAAATGTATTAAATTATCTATTGATTTGAGGAAAAGTACATGACAAATATATATTTACATTGAGGAGTTTATTGTAGATCTTACACGATAAGTAACATATGCTATGAAATATCACGTACTGATGCTAAACATACGCCATTACTTACGAAAGCCATTAGCAATACAGTTGTTGCTGATACAGTTACTACTATTGGTTAAAATAAATTATACTGATAGTTTTATTTCAGTTTTCCATATTTCCTTCTGATTAATAATTTGAAATATTGGCAGTGGCAAGCGGCTTATCGGTAAATACGATTCTCCTACGTCTGAATTTCATCATCTGTAAACATGATTCATTAAACTCTGCATCAAGCTATTTTATTCACACTAAACATTGAATAGTAAAAAAATGTACAAGAGTATATCGAGTCGACGCAAAGTCTAATGAGATATATATTCTGACGTTGGTTACCAGAAAGTAATTGCAATTCAGTTTCGTATTCTGAAATTCTAATTTTCTTTACTATATTTCTCTACTTCTATAACTGCTATTTTCCTAATTGCTACTGTATTTTATTTTCTATTTCTTTAGTCCTTTTCGCAGAATTTTGATAACTACATTTGACACCTTAACTTTCTATGTAGTCTTTGATATTTGGGAAGTTAAAAAATGGAAGGGGAATAAATCTTCTGAACACGATAAGTGGAATCAGCTTTAATTTTCATGAAAATTCTTCATTCGTTTAACCAATATAAAAATCTACAAATTTAAATTGAAATCGCAGGTTAATTTGAGCATTTTAAAAGTTGCGACAGAATTGATTATTTCTATGACAACACAATGTCCTCCACATCATTGCCGTTTGAAATAATTTACGTTCTGGTAAATCGTGTGTCATCATGGACTTATTGTCTAGTATGTACATACATTCAAATCACTTGTTAATATCATCTCTACATATTTTCTATAGAATTTATAGCCAACACTGCTTTTGTTACCACGTTTCGTATCCAAGGCGTCAGATGTAAGCAAGCGATAAGATCAAAGATGAAAATTTGAGCAATGGGCATATATTTATTGCAGATTTATTGCTCCTTCGTCTTCACCCATCTACGAATTCATTGCTTAAGTAGCCACTACATGTAGTGATGTAACGTTATTGGATACACCAATTTACATATTAAAAACGTTCCTGGAAGCTGGTCCGTAAAAATTAATGACAAGTAGTCACACGGTATTTTATTAAGAAACCATATTATGCCACATAGGATATTAAACATTTTTATAAGGGAATGCCATATACTTTTGTGCTAGCAGTACACTTAAATCACATGTTAAGTTCATTTCTACACGTTGTTTTCATCTCACGTATCGATTACGAAACCTAACAGAATTGGTGCTGGCTTTAATTTCTAGAGAAAATTTGTAAAGTTGAACACCTGCTGTCACATCTGAGAAGAGTAAAACTGTCGACCGAATTTATTATTAAGATTATTTCGCCGCCCACTGTGAATAGGAAAGAACAGGTTTTCTTTTTCTCTCGGTAGTAACTACCGCGAAAGAGGTAGTATGGAAAATCAGAGTGAAATGGATCGGGATAGGCATTTTAATTTCTAGCCTTGCGCTCGTTAACTTTTTTTCCTTTTCCACATGAGAAGAAAAATAGGCTGGAGAATAAATGCCTGTTGCACAGTGTTTTTCGAAAAAAAAATTGAAGTCAGTAGCATGCGTGTTGAGAGTGAATTAACCTGTTTGAGTTGGAAATTAAAATGTAAAAATAAGTTTTTCTGCATGAAAATGTGGTTTGTGGGGTCGGCCACGTTCTCCGCATCATTTTTGTTAATCATCCTAATTATACTTCATCATTAATTATTGTTTGGAATTTTTAACGTTCATCTTCACTCGGTTACGCTTATTCGATCTCTGTCCACAAGTCTGTCTGTCTATCCTTGTTTCTTCCTCTCTCCATTTATAACCTATAATAGTGAATAAAGAAAAGAGTTTGAAAACGGATATCGTCCACTCATTCTAAGAGTTCAGTATCAGGGTGCACGCGCACACTGATATTGAACTCTGTGTGCGTGTGTGTGTGTGTGTGTGAGTGTGTGTGTGTGCGTGTGTACATTACAGAAGATATGAAATACAGTGAAATATAATAATCGTCTTTTAAGAATGCTTCTAGAAGACAAATCGTTGTAAAATGAACATAAACATAATCACATCTAATACATTGATATTTTTTTTTATTTTACATTGCATATAATTTTTAAGATTTTAAAACCAATTAGAATGCAACTGTTAATTTATGTTTGTCATTTCAGAGTTAGGCAATCGGAAATCAGTACATTTAGAGTGCGCTTAAACTTAAATCGCATGTTTGATGTAGAGAGTTCCCTACAGCACATCTTTCACATTTTGACTTTCTGTTCAAAATTGCGGAATAGAGAAATATACATAACAACGTACGAAGAAAATCTGTCTGCATTGGATTCTGTTTGGATTCTTTATGTATTACAAATTTACTCTTCCATTCAGACTGAAAGCCGCATTGCTAGCGAAGTAATTAACGTTGTAAGCATAACTTCTGTAGAGAGCTAGCACATCATGACAGTTCCAATGGTTACTGAGGAATATCTGTGAGAGATAGAATTAATAATTATATACGGCCAAAGGTTGTTTAGTTATCTGACAAGGGTATTTGCTTTTTAAATCCACATATTTTAATGGTAGATCAATTATACCAATTTGTGAGACAGTTTGTAAGGAAAGATCTACTCTACAGCTTACGCATTCTGAGTTTACTTGAATCATATAAGAAAAAAAGTTGGTAATTGGTTTACGGAGAACGATGATACGAACACAGTAGCTAACAGCAGGAGGACTTGCATAACAATGTGCCTATTATTACGTGTAGTATAGTAAAAACTTTCTACTAAATTTAGTGAATCGTACATGATGAAATTGATTAGAAACAGCACCCCTGCGCCGCGTTTCTCCATTTAAACAATCATCTGAGTTATGTATGATGAATATCAGTTTGTAGCAAAGACAGAAAAAATGCAATATTAATTCAATGAGGAAGCCATTCCTATTAATAAATAACGTCTTTTCTATAAGAAACTCAATATTTTCAAGTTCATTACATATTCACCTTTACGAGGAAAATATACAGAGAGACTTCGAAGTTTCAGCTTACAGTCCTTTAACAATCTTTGCTTTAATTGTATTCATTTTCTCTTTATATATTTCATGGCAAACTGATTGTGATTGGTGGCGCTTTACGGGCCGTTAAGGCTAAATGTGATTTTGTTTGTCTCGGTAACAGCTAGAAGTGTAGTAAGAAACCCACCCCCAACAACACGATTTGGGTTCAGACCCACCGAATGGCGGATTAGACCGCTGTTCCTACTAGTTTCAGGCCGACCAAAGCGTTGTTAGTGGATTTGGTAGAAGGAAACTTAAAGACGCTAATTGTATTTGTGTGTGTGTGTGTGTGTGTGTGTGTGT
>NC_068983.1:126186567-126190110 GCF_001194135.2 Octopus bimaculoides | reverse complement strand
TGTGTGTGTGTGTGTGTGTGTGTGTGTGTTGAATATTATTTTTAATAAGATATATTACGAGAATGTTATATACAGAAACGAATACAACATTTTGTTCTTATTATAAGTTTGTGGGTCTCTTGATTTTTCGATTGGTCTTCAAACTGGTTTTGTTGATACTCATACTTTGAAATCTCTGCTTATTTTCTTCTCATTCATAGAATCAAAATATGAAAATGTTCTTCTATAAGTAGGCATTACATTTTTAGATAATCAATATTTATACTTAAGTTATGCCAGTTTATGTAGACATTCTTAAGCTTGTGGACCGAATCTTTAGATGTGTTTTTTTTTCCTACCTCTAAATTATGTCGTTACTTATGACTTTGATAATATGTTTTTATTCCTCATCTATTAATTGCCATCCTTAATGATTAGATTGACATGGTTCAATGCAATATAATAACATATACAACAAGTTAAAACTGTAATAGGACAAAATATCATAGAAATTAATTTGTACGAAATATGTTTATGAAAATATTTTCCGAATGATATGCAGTATCTCAACAACACAGAGAAAATCTTACGATTATTCCAAGATTAGCATTTCTAAATTATGTGAAAATCTTCATCAGGGATGACTTAGACATGCTTAAGCACCACCCGGAGAAAATGAATGAAGGAACCCTGATAGTATCATTCGATGTGCTGAATTTGTACACCAATACCCCACACGATTATGGTATAGAAGCAATCACCTTCTGGCTAGAAGAATACCCACAAGTGATACCAGAGCGCATCAACCACAGATTCATAATCGCAGCACTCAAATTCGTCCTACTGAACAACTATTTCATGTTCGATACAATTTACTATGGACAAAAATGCAATGGGAACCCAAGCTGCTCCAGTGATTGCGAACCTTGTAATGGGTTACCTAGAGCTTAAAATATATCAATCACCACTACAAAAATATAGCACCTCTTTTCATTGCTATTTAAAGGAGAACTGGAAGAGATATCTGGACGATTGCTTTATATTTTGGAAAGATAGCATGGACAAACTCCTCGATTTCAAACTAATGCTTAACAATATTACTAGCAAGATACAATTCACCATGGAAGACAGCAGTAAAGAACTCCCTTTTCTTAACATCCTAATTAAAATAGTCAATAACCACATCGAAACAGACATCTTCTATAAACCCACAGATTCTAAACAATACCTATTATTCAACTCCTGCCACCCCAAACACATAAACATTAATATACCTTATAATCTAGCGAAAAGAATCTGTACCATAGTTTCGGACACCTATACTCGTGAACGATTACTCTTTGAACTCAGATCAATGCTAATCAAAAGACATTACCCAATAACGTTAATAAATGAAGGAATTAAACGAGCTAAGGAAATAGACATACGAACATTAAGGGAAGTCAACCGAAATACGAACCAAGACTTAATATACTCCCATACATCTCCACACATAACTCTAGAAACAACGAAGCCTTTAACATTATCATCCAAAATCTACCCATCCTCACAAGAGATAAAACAATGAACAAAATTTTAGGCTCGCACAAAATTATCAAAAGTAAACTGCAACCTCAATCATTGAAAAAAATATTAACCAGCGCAAGACTATATCCACTAACAACAGAACCAAAAGTTAAAAAATGTGGTCGACCTAACTGTGGTAATTGCCCCCACCTTTTGGAGGGTTCAGAGTTTCACTTTAAACAAGGTGAAATATTTAAGATTAAATCAAATTTCACCTGTGCTTCGGAAAATCTAATCTATGCCATTAGATGCTTAGGGTGTGGTAATAATTATATTGGCCAAACAGGAATATCACTCCGTGGAAGAACCACTCTCGAAAAGGAACAAATCCGCCACTCACAGTACAGACAGATGCAGGTCAGTGGACACATAGCGAGGAATCCTAATTTCCTAGTTTTCCCTTCTATCAATGTTCACAGAACACCTCAATACAACAAACAATGAATGAAGAGGCAGCTTCCATCAATATATATCTTCCACAACTAAATATGAACACATAACATAATACAGGACACGACTAGCCTTTCATTTAATACCACTAACCCCCATAAATCCGATACACCATTCACATTACAGATGTAGATCTACCTTAATTGCACCACATCCAGATATACTTACCTCCATTACACATAACCTTTTTTACTCAGGGACTAGTAGACGTGATACCGTTCAGTATTCGGTGTGCATTTAAAGCAATGATTACTAACATTACGAAACCGGTATGCTTTTGGATTTCTTTAACAATTCAAAATAATGACTTTTATTACTTTTATTCCTACCTCAGTTCATCCAATTTTATATATTTATGGTTATTTTTCATAAAAAGCCTTTACTTTTTCTGATTTCAAATGTGCATTTTTGCTTATTTTTCTTCTTACTTACCCCCCCTATATATATATATATATATATATATATATGTGTGTGTGTGTGTGTGTGTGTGTGTGTGTGTGTGTGTGTGTGTGTGTGTGTGTGTTTTGAGAGGTAATGGCGTCAACAAGACCCAATGGCGTCAGGTAATGCTGAGTAAGTGCTTGGACAGACTATAGTTAAGTTCCATGTTCGATGATTATGCGAATGAGGAGTCATGTGTTATGTATGTGAAAGTGTGTGTATGTGTATGTGGGTGTATATATATGTGTGTGTGTGTGTATACATGCATGCGTGTATGTATGCATAAGTAAAAAGAATAGTGAAAATATTTCCGAACAATACTGAAATTATAGATGTGTATACCTAAAACACAAACACACAGAATTATCGCAGAATCATTATTTACAATGCAATTTCTCGCCTCATACCTCGTATATGGTTGTTGGGGGTGTTTGATATTGTTGTTGTTGTGGTTGATGATGATGATGATGATGATGATGATGATGATGATGATGATGATGATGACGACGATGACGATGATGATGATGAAGTTGATGATGATGATGATGAGGACGACGACGACGACAACGACGGCGGCGGCGGCGGTGGTGGTGGTCTTCGTGGCGGTGGTGGTGATGTTGATTATGAGGAGGAGGAGGAGGAGGAGGAGGATATTTTTTAGCACTAGGTCAACCTTACCAACGCTGCTGCTGCTTCTTCACCCACAAATATGAGCATTTGCAGAGTGCTGGGAAGGGTACGATCTCTGATGTGGCGTTTGTCGTACCCTTCCGAGAATAGATCGTCCATCATTGCCCCGCTCCCACCAACAGCCTGCCCTCACCTGTCGCTCCATTTAGCTGTTAGCATGTGGCAGCTTTCATACCCCCCGGGAAGCGGTTTCGACAGGCTGGCTTAACCAGGCGAGAGTAGCCGATGGTGAATCAGGGACCTGTCTATCCCAACGAAGATTAAATGAAGATTAAAAGTTAAGATGACGTCAGTAAACGACGAGGATTGCTCGATGCATAGAAAGACGAAGAGGGTGCCTTGGACTTCCATATATGTATGTATACACACACACACGCACACACACACACACACACACACACACACACACACACACAC
>NC_068983.1:126182176-126186134 GCF_001194135.2 Octopus bimaculoides | reverse complement strand
ATATATATATATATATATATATATACGTATGTATGTATGTATATACACGCCTATGTATTTGTATGCGTGTATACGCGTGTTTACGCGTGTTGCACGTGTAATGTATGCATTATTTATAGGGAAACAAGAGGGTACATGTTAATATATGCGTTTCTAGGTGTAGATATATTATATTAGCAGGGTTTTATATATGCTTGTGTATGCATTTTCACATATATATTCTCTACTACTAAGCACTGACGTGTCCTCTAAGCAACTTAACATATATTCCCAAATTCTTCATCCCGCCCTTCACTTAGGTTCTATTACTACTTTCCTCACACTCCTTTACTCTTACCCTCTCATATCTTTACACGGTCATATATTTCTCTCATTCTCTCTGTCTCTCTCTCTCTCTCTCTCTCTCTCTCTCTCTCTCTCTCTCTCCCTCTCTCTCTCTCTATCTCACCCTCACCTCTCCTTTCCTTCTATCAATTTATCCTGACTGACCACTAGCCAGTACACTCTCCCTCTCTTCGTATCTTTATTATTTCTCTCCCCGCTTTTCTTTTTTTCTCTCTTTTTTTCCTCTTTTCCTGTTTTTGATTTGACCTTACAAGCACATTCTCAACTTTTAAGTCACTTCAAAATAAACACTCGATCCAATAACACCGTGTAGTAACTCTATACTTGGAATGACCAATTTTAAATACTATTGGAACTTACACACAAGGCACAGTAAACTTATATGTATCCCATTCTGCTTAAATAATGAAACTGCAGATACAATATCCCTGCATATCTCACCTGTGTTTTCATTCCTCCACTTCACTCTCTGTTTCATATGTTCTCTAGAATAACTATTGCTTAACAATTTTCTCGCACCGTCTCCGATGATGGGATATATAAAATATCCAGGAAACTGCTGTAAGACCTCTTTATAAATGTACTGAAATCTTTCACAGCTTTGGATTTTTATCTCATTTTGTTAATTTATATATATATATATATATATGTGTGTGTGTGTGTGTGTGTGTGTGTGTGTGTGTGTGTGTGTGTGTGTGTGTGTGTGTGTGTGTGTGTGTGTGTGTGTGTGTGTGTGTGTGTGTGTGTGTGTGTGTGTGTGTGTGTGTATACAAATAAATAAGCATCCAATGGGACATCATAGCTATATATGAGTGGTATACAATGAAACTATTGAACTAGGGAAACTATTTAACGTACTAAATTAACAATTGAAACATTTTATAGCTGACGTTGTTGTATTGAAACGTCGAAACAATTTTTCTTAGAAATATTTCGCTATCGGTGTTCAAGAAACATTATCAGACATACTTGCAATGTTTTGAAGCAACAATGAAAACTAATTCCTTGGAAACATAGCGACGTTGTACTTGTAAATTGTTTATGCATTGGGAGAATTCATATAAATTTATTTCCTAAATGCAAAATAGCTCTATAATAATTAACAAATGTCTTTCGCTATTTTCTTGATGAAAACAAAGCAAACCTATCAAAAGAACTTGTTCGCTAATCAACTAATAGATATTAAACAATGTAGGTTTTCTTTCTCAAAGCAAGTCATGAATACCTAGCACTTATTTATAAACGAAAGACTCGGAAGATATCGACAGCCCTAACAAAACAGAAAATTAACAAGACTTATTTCTTTTCAAATATGGTGGCAAAGCTGTTTGTGCCTATGTATATATTTAGCACATCATAAAATTTGAACAGTTGTGTGGCGGAGACTATAAATAGATAAAACTGCGTATTCATCTGCAGCTGATTATATATCAGAATATGCCAGTATATATATATGTATATGCACAAACACACACGTAACGTCACATGAAAGTTTATCCCCATACTCACAAACATATATACATATATGTATATATCTTAGTCGGTAAGTTATTAAATATTATTGACTAAAAGTACCATAAGAAGATTGATATCCTTGAAAGTTAGTAAAACAGCCTCGAGAAAAAAATTATGTATATTTTGAAGAAGCTAGGAAAATATGAACAACTTATATGTGATATCACAATAGTCATTCCTTAAAGAAGTTTGATACTTATAGAAGCACTTGGAATCAAAGAGCTTACTTTTGCCATGCTTACATCCACTTGTGATTCTTTTTTGCAAATATTGTTAGCAATATTATTAATAATGTTAGTAATAATAATATCTACCTGAGACAAATTTATTGTCGAGAAGAATGAGATAGAAGAATGTCGATCATCTGAAGTTCATTGATAAAACAAGCCAAATGGCCAAAAACTGCCATAACACTCGACTCACTAATTGAAAATGCTAGACTTTCTCATTTATTATCCTACCCCTTTCTGTCAATATACAGATAAAAGGTGGCAATGCTCATAATATAATTCATAGACATTGACATTTTATGATTAACTTATTCCCATTATATTAATGATCCCGTATACTAGCAACAGTTCTAACTTTACTAAAAAGAGTTAATTGTCATATGAGGTTATTAAACTGGATTGCGGGATAAGCTTACAATTGAAGAACAGCAATAAGTCTTCTCCCATCGTCCATATGATATCTTTTTCAAGTGCTACCCATTAGGATTCATTTTGAAACAAGATAGTTACAAATATACCTTTTTAAGTACACAACAAATAGGATATAAATCTAAGGAAATGCAAATCGACGCGAAAAAAAAATGAATAAAATTACATGATTTACATCTAACGGTTTGACTACAATATGATTTCGAAAGATGTCTACGGAAAATAAATAAGTTAAATCCATTACCAATAAAGTACTAACGGGAAATCAAAGAAACTGAGAAAACCATATCCCTCTTAGATTATGGGTACCAACCCGGCTCGTTCCCTGCTCCCGCCTACGCAGCTGCACTTGCCCTTACCGCTCCAACACCACCGTCCTCACCGGCAACCATCATCGACTCAATCACATCACCAACTCCTTCACCTGTACTTCTACCAATGTCATATACTGCATCTCTTGCTCTCTCTGCCCTTCTCTATACATCGGGCAAATGGGACGCCGCTTTTGCTGACCGGTTGTCGGAACACCTCCGAGGCATCCGATTCGGCAATGACACCCCGGATTCGCGCCATTTACGCTCTACTGATCACACTTTGCAACACCTGTCCGTGTTCGTATTGTCCTTGAACTGGGGCCATCCGGACACACGTTTGCGCTGTAAAAAGGGAATAATATTCTCTCTTCACTCCTTTGCACCACATTGGCTCAACTCTCCTCCCTTCTTCATCTAACCCCTCCCCTCGCCTCTCTTCTTCTCACACATACTTCTTCCCAGCTCTTCTCTCTTGCTCCAACTCTTCTCCGACTACGTTTCTTAACTGCTACTCTCCTCTCTTCTTTTCACTCATAACCACCTTCTCCTTAACCCCCCTTCATCCTCACCCATCCTTCGTAACCTCACACCCACACATTCCAACCCCACCTTACCTATCCTTCCCATATCACCCTACCCTATCCTTTACACCCCTCCCACTTACCACACCTCTACCTCAACCTCTGCCTACCCACATACCCCACCCTACCGCAATCCTCAGATTAACTCACACCGCACACATACTTTTCCCACTTTCACCTCCCCACCTTCCAACACCATCACACTACACCACACACGACTACACCATACACCAACATACCACACAACACATCACATCACACCACAACGCACACACTCCCACTGACCACTTACCAGTCCACATCTTCACACGTCAAGGTCACCAGCCCTCTATCACACGCACATACATACTCTCTTATACACACACCCACGCGCACCATCGTTTTCGGATCACCACTACTTTATTATCTCCCCTTCTTCCTAGATCTCTTTTGTGTCCCTTCTGTCCGGCATTCGCAATGATAGATCGTTAGCCACTACACATTCTTTATTTTCACTCCTTGTTTCTTTCAGTGTTCCTTTCTGTGGAAGAGCGTAGGCTCGAAA
>NC_068983.1:126169074-126182076 GCF_001194135.2 Octopus bimaculoides | reverse complement strand
AAAGGGAAATTACTATGTAAATGACCGTTATTAAGACAAACAAAAGAGTTGTTAGAATGACCGTTAAATATAGGGAAAAACCCGAAGGGGAAAAAGTCATGAAACTGTTAATGAAATTATATTGAAAATTAATGTGGTTTATGAAAGATTTCTGTTGAGACACAAAAGAAATATTTTGTTCTAAATTAAAACGGAATTATATTCTAAAATGTTACATAAACATACACAAATAACTAGTCATAGGAGCAAATGTAATCTGCAAGGCGACAAAACGGCAACGAAGTTAAAATCCAGTCGTCCTTCAATAAACTTGAAAGACCACGCTTCTATGAAAGCATACAAGTAATCTAAGGACAGCGTTATAAATATACGCTAAGTAATACTCAACAGTGACGTAACTTGTGTAAATTGATCGATCTAACGCGTTGTCCACAACAGAAGAAATAAATACTAGCAGGTCTCGTGAAAATTCCATGATTTAAGGCTACAGATTTGAAAACCTTATGTTCGTATATTAGACTCGAGCAAGGAGTTTCAAAAAGTACTTTTGATATCCTGACTTTTAATAAAGTCTGTGCTTTTAGATATAATTAAATGAATTTCGAAGGTACAGCTTATTTAATACGAATGGCAGATATGATGTGCTTTAGAGTTTAAGGGAACAGAAAATGAATTACAACGATACAAATATAACATTTATTCACATATATTGAATAACTGTTTATGGTTTACAATCTTTATTGCATATTTATAAAGTAAATAAATAAATATAACCAATATTTCGTATGATTATGATATGTGCATACGGAAAAGCATGAGCTTATTCACTGAATTAGATGCAAACATCTTACATTACAAAAGGCACTGCACCAAATGCATGTGACATATGTATATAAACAGAAATGCAAAACAAAAGGCGGCGAGCTGGCAGAAACATTAGCGCGCCTGGCGAAATGCTGAGCCGTATTTCGCCTGTCTTTATGTTCTGAGTTCAAATTCCGCTGAGGTCGAATTTGGCTTTCATCCTTTAGGATTCAATAAATTAATTTTCAGTTGCGTACTGGAGTCAGTGTAATCGATTGGCCTCCTCCCCAAAATGTCGGGCCTTGTACCTTGAGTAGAAAAAAAGAAATGCAAAACGTGAACTAGTTTAAATGTATATGAAATAGGCACTGTATGTATTCTCAGATGATACTTTACAAATTGTATGAACTGGGTATAATATGAATGACGTACGTATTAGAAGCGATTAATAAAATTCTAGATTTACTCACTCGAAATTTTCTTACACAGAATGGTTTTGTAAGTGATTTACGTTTTTGTTTGCCTTGTCAGTTGCTTTCAACTACTCTTACTGTAATATCAAATAATTTCCTGGCTCTAGAAAATGCCACATATAATTGCCCATGGGTGAACACAGGATGTGGCAAATATATTCCAGTTTTGTTAAATGTATGTCCTTGTGCTTTATTTATTCTCAAAGAATAGGAGAGCCTTACACGAAAATGAAATATTTCCGAGATGAAAAGAAGGCTGGAGTAATTTGTGGCCAAATTCATGCGCGGTATTACGAAGTGCATTCCTTGTTGTGCACTTCCTATTGAACTGGCTTCATTAAGCAAGGAATAAATATGAAACGCACACAATTGGCTAACGTTATGTATAGAAACCAGAAGCATTTAATTTATAACGTTTGATCGAAATTGCTAATAGGGTACTTATCCTTTGTCATAAAGAAAATGAAAATCGCAATGGATGGTTGACATTTCCAAACCTAAATTAACATGAAACTAACTTGTCACAACAAAATTAAACTTTAGCATAGAAAAGTAGAATACGGAACTTTTACATTAAATTCATTCATATGGGTGAAATAATTGTATTGTTAACACAAAATGTCGTAATTGCCGTAGTAAAAATCATGTCATGTCTACTAGACGCACAAAAGAATGGCGTAGTGCTCATATCCGGAAAATATTTGCAGTAGATGATTGAAACCTCTATTCTCATTTCTTATCACATTTCGATAATATACGACATTTCGAATTTTTTGTGGTAGCTCATTCTGAACACACCAGCTGAGTTTTATTTTATGGCTCTCAAATTCCATGCGGGAGATGGGGGAGTGTAAATGTTTACCTGTATCCGAGATGATTTCGTCTTTGTATCAGTAACACGTAAATGTTTGAGATCCACTGAGGTAATGTGCAAAATAAACATACATTTTTTTATTTAGCTCATGCTTTTGTTATCGCGATTTTAGTTTCTCACAACGTTGTTCAGGTAACTGTTTGCTCTTCTTTTTTTTTAATCCAGTTTTCTTCAAGTAAAATTAGTTGTTATCATTTTCTCTCTATAACAGTGATAGTTCTGGAGAGGTTTCTAAATATTACATGTATAATTTGCTACATTCTATTGCTTGCTTTTATTTATTAATTCATCATTGATTCTGTACCCGTTCCTTGGTTTAGATTTTATGTTCGTCTCCTAATTGTCTCTTCCTTTCATCGGTTGTTATTTCTTGCGGTTTCGGCACACAAGGCTTGTAGCAATTTCACGCAAAACTACTGGAAATGTTCCCCTTGAAATGGGTTAACTTATTTTCATTTTAATTAGTTACTAGGAATTATACCTTATTGCACTAACAGCCAAAATCGAACCCCCGAGAGAGAGAGAGAATCGGAACTATGATCTAACCATCGTGAATGCAATGTCTTAATTCCTAGGTTATGTGCCTCATATGTATGTATATATATGTGTGTGTGTGTGTGTGTGTGTGTGTGTGTGTGTATGTGTGTGTATGTGTGTGTGTGTGTGGTTGTGTGTGTGTATATATATATATATAAATATATATTTTTATATATAACGTTGACCACTAACGTGGACATTCAATGTGCTGACGTTATATATAAAAATGTACTTTAACCCCCTGAGATTGCAGATACTGTTTCTAAATCTCTTTGGTCCTTTAAATGTGCTAGCTTCCTGGTAATTAATCGATATTAATTAATATATGATTTTTTACCCTATTTTTTAATATATAAATATATATATAGATAGATAGATAGATAGATAGATAGATAGATAGATAGATAGATAGATAAATTACGGATGATTTGGAATGTGAGACAAAAAGTTGTTTTATCGGTCCATATATGAAAAGTAAAACTTCAATCCATTAAATACTCCATGTAGTTATATATGTAAAATAAATATATCGATATGAAAGCGAAACCTACGCATTGAAATTTTTTTTAAATGGATTTCTCCTTTCTAACTTACCATATACTCTTGCGAGTTTTTATATTAGCGCTTCCGAGGTGACGAACCAATCCTGTAACTACAAGTTATACATATACATATATGTGTGTGTATGTGTGTGTGTGTGTGTGTGTGTGTGTATACACGCACGCACGCACACACACACACACACACACACACACACATACACACACACACACACACACACAAACACACACGCATATATATATACATATGTAGGGTGCAATTGGTAAATTGTTACCATTTTATATGTTTTATTTCATGCAAGCGCATTATTTGATTTTGATTTTGTCTACTACACAGTATAGTAGTGTTATACAGTAGTTGTGAACCGTCTGTGAAAACAACAACTTCGTGACGCAATTCACTCCGCCAGAAATTCGGAAATGACACGCTGTGCAGCTTGTCATTCGCGCCGAAATCTCCATTACGAATATACCAGTATGTTTGGATGTCAATCTGCGGAAAGTGCAATCTGAGGACATGTACCGAGAGTGATGATAATCAAACATCCAGTCATCATCATGGCATTTGGAGTGATCACTTGTGGTTTCGACGTTATGCCTCCATTCATCTTTCCACACGGCCTAGACTCAACTCAGAAGCCTATGTCAAGTGCCTGGAGGCGGTAGTGCTGCCCCGGATGAAGAGCGTGGCTGCTGGAAGATCCTATTTCCGGCAACAAGACTCTACATCATACCACACATGACCGTCAGAATATTTCTGCGACCACGTCACCTCTAACACATGATAACCTAACTGTCCACACTGAAACCTCCTTGATTATTATATGTGGGGCGCAGTTGAGTGAGAGATCAAAAAAATTCCTTGTAATACCGAAGATGAATTGAAGGCAAGGATTATGGCAACATTCACCAACTTAAACAAGGAGACCATCTAGAAGCGTTGCAAGAAATACCGAAGTCGACTGGAGGCCGTGGTTGAAGGCAATGCGATTTTATTAAATAAATTTACTTTAGTATTTCAAGATACTTTTATATAAATACCATTATTATTATTTATAGGATCGTAAAACTTGACACCGCATAACAAAACCATTCGCACCGAAAGCACAAAGAAGTTTGTTTACAAAAACAACTACAAACTATTATAGTTCTTAATTTTCAGATAAACAGGGGCAATTTGTTGGAGTAATGCTAATTCAATTAGCTGCGTTAATAAACGGATGTACGTTCGAGTCCCATGCTGATGGAAATTCCTACTTTTTTTCTGACGAGCGCTTATATGCCCCATTATAATTGCATTTTCTTTAGTCATTCCACGGGGATCACTTTAATCTTGTATAAATACACTTATTATTATTTACAGGATTGAAAAACTCAGCACTCCATAACAAGACCATTCGCACCGAAATCATATATATATATATATATATATATATACATATATATATATATATTCATCATGTTGAACCGTTAATGCTTACACATATTTAACCAACTGCGCATGGCTGACGATGGGTGCAAAGTTTGTGTGTTTGAAAACTGTAGATGTGTAAATTTGTAAATTTCTTAACTTATTTTGAAGGGAATTTAAATACTCGCAGGATATTGTAGATATTCCAGTCTTTGAGAGTTATTTTTCCCCGTTGTCCTGCTGGGTCATATTAGTGTTACTATGGCTTTCGGCTACTGAATGGACAGAGCAGCGAGGAACATGTCCAATCGCTATCAAGGCTGGCGCTCTTCTCTTCTTCTTCTTCTTATTCTTATTCTTCTTCTTATTCTTCTTCTTATTCTTATTATTATTATTATTATTATTATTAGTAGTAGTAGTAGTAGTAGTAGTAGTAGTAGTAGTAGTAGTAGTAGTACTGAGTGAAAGAGCAGCGCATGATATCAAAATGACACTGGGGTAAAAATATACGAAGCCCAATATAACCATCCTGACTACAGAGGTAGCGAATGCTTACATCGCCTCCGTTATCATTTGTCGCCTGATCGTCGTGCCTTGTCCTGCTTACGGCTTGACCAGGTTGGAGTGTATTTTATTTAAATTCTTGTGGAAGGTACGCGTTCCAATGGCCAGAAGGTCAGGCTGTTGCCAGCATTCTCTGAGTAGCGGATTAGGTATACCGTGGCTATTAATGTATAGACGTGCGCTTAGGCTGCGTCACCTGCATTAATTTCTAAGAGGTGATTATGTGTAGACTCCGTCTGTGAGGCTCGTCCTTCCGGAGCTTGTCTCCTTGCCGGAGATGCAGTCTTGAGTGAACAAAAGACTGAAGCTGGGTGCCTGGCACCTAGAATCTCGTCAGGCGCTCACAACCCTCTAACAGCCGGTAAATGGGATCGGTGGATGTTCCGCTTTAGAAATTGTTAGAGGATTTGTGGCGGAGAATTGAAACGACGTTTTCGGGAAACTCTGGGCGCCAACGAGAATGAACTGGTTCGTCTAATCCGGAAGACTTTCCGGTCTGGAACTACCATGGATGATTTTCAGATGTCCTTGGCTTGGCAGCGCTACCAGGGTGGGCGTGCTACCAGTTCGAGACAAGCTCTACAGGCACGGATACGTTGTCATACGGACTTGTTCCAGGTGCGCGCAGAATGATGAAACCGTTCTGCAAGCGCCCGTTCAGTGTCCAGGTATTGCTGGCTTGTGGGGTTACGTTGAACAGCTAGTATCACGTGTGGGACAGATTCGCCTGTCGTTCGAGGCTGTAGTGATAATTGCAGTGCCGCTCTCCTCCAATCGAGAGGTTGTTTGGTGGACAAGGCTGAAAGGCATGAGGACAGACACATTCCTCTTCGGTAGAGTTCTCGTTGACTTTTTCAAGTTTCATTTGAAAAGGAGATTGAGAGTAGAGAGGGAAGTGCTGTCCTCGAGTGAATTTATCGAATTTAGCGAAAATTGCATTAGTGGATGGTAGCTCTCTAAGTGTACATATGTGAGTTGGAGAGTAGGAATCGGAGAGAGTACTTGCTCCAAGGGTTTTAGGGAAATCTCGGACGGTGTGGTTTCTCGCTTACTCCTAGAGGCTTCCTCTATCAGGAGGGCTACGTCTATATCATCCTCTCTATCTTTTTTGTACCGATTTACGTTATGCATATGTCTCCTCTTTCCCAGTGTATATTGTGTACGTTTTTTTTAATTTACCATTTCATTATTATATGTAAACCACCACAATTTATGTCTGTCTCTGTATTGTCCCCTCATCTTTCGCCCTCGTGATAAATAAATGAAATCATTATCCTCATCATTGCCTTTGCACAGCTTCTAATGCTGGAGATGCACTGTGGTGTCAGCTGTTCACTACCAGTTAACTATGGTAACACCTATTTTTCGAGCACCTTCCGGAGTATTCGGGCGGTTCCAAGCAGTGCTATTTTCTGCAAGTGCTCCATCCTTACTGCATTCCATATTTGTTCAACGTACCTCACGAGACTTTTGCTCACTGTTCCCAGGGCTCCGACAATTATTGGTACTACAGCTACGTTTTTCATCGACCACAACTGCTTAACTTCCCAAACTAACCTGTCATATCTCTCGACTTTTCTTTCTTCCATATCGCATATCTTGTTTTCAGCTGAGCATGCTATATCTATGATCCAGCATAGCTTGTTTTCTATCTCAATTAATACTATATCAGTCTTCCTATTCTCTATGTCATGGTCACACTGAATCATAAAGTCCCATATGTTCTTGATGTTTTTTTTTTTTATTTTCGACGATGCTGTCAGGTTTGTGGTCGTACGAATTTTTTTCTCCGTCAAATCCATACTTATTTCAAAGTGTCCAATTGACAATCCTTGCTATATTTTCATGGCGTCTCTTATATTCCTTCTAGGCTAGTGGCATAGATTGGCTGGTAATATGCAATATGGTTTCCCCTTTTTCTCCACAGATTCTGCACTTACCATTTTCTGATGTGTTGTCTATTCTGTGTTTTATGTAGTTTGTTTAAGTACTTTCTCTCGGGCAGCACAGATAAGAGCCTCCGTTTCCAATTTAAATCACTTTTAGTCATCCACAGCCATCTTTTTTCTTTGTCTGTCTTATCTTCAACATACCCATGAAATTGACCATGCATTCTTTTCTTTACCTACCTATTTTCAGTTTCATTCGTTTTCGATTTCTTGTAGAGTGCTTTATCTTTGCGCTCTTTCATGGTACACAAACTTGACCTTCTTACTTCCAATAATAGCCGTTCTAGTGCAGTGCATGCCATCAAATTGACACTGGGATAAAATATACAAATCCCAGTATACTCGTCATAACTACCAATCTGATAAGGTTACACTATGCACATGCATCACAACCATATATTTTGACATAATGATCCCATACCAAGACAACCAGCACATGATCTTACATGTGGGATCCACTTAGAATTTTTTTCAGATCGAGTAGCCCCCCCCTCCTCAAAATGTCCCTGGAAAAGGGCCGTTTGATGATGTTGAATGAAATAACCGTTTCCAGAGGTGAATTATCCAAATCCAAAAGAATTCCTTTTAAATACATGGTCATGATGTTCTACTTCTTCTGCTCATGATCGGAGTTGCACACATTGTCAGTCACTATGGGACATGCTCAAGTGGTTATGGTCAAACAACCGAGAAACAAATCTGTGGTACTAAGCTGAATATTTGTTGCAGTGCATCTTTATATCGAGACAAATCAATGTACGTCATAACACTTCTATTCAGTTAAGATAATGAGAGCCACAGCCTGATACTGCATCAGGACATATTATTATCATCATCATCATCATCATCCTCGTTATTATTATAAATTATTTTGTCTGTGAAAGTCTTTCACTATTATTTAAAACCCAATATCGGTCGCAATCCAATTTTTTTTGTCTCCATTCACAATACTATCACGATGTATGAACTGGTTGATACTAGTACGATTATAAATAGCTTATTGATAACGAGTTCTTCTCGAGGTGCGACTCTTGTGGCGATAAGAGACTCCAATCTTAATATTAATATCTTACAATATATTATTATGTCAGAATGCTGCAGATAGCCAGCCAGAGTACAATAGCTAAATATATTTAATATATATAACGTATTTTTATAATCAGAAATTGCTTTTATATGCAATGCAATACTTTTAATGTTAATACATTACCGTAGGAATAAATGTATTTAATGCTACATATATTCGGTAAATTTTCACTAATCTGTGTTTCAATGGTTATTGACGTTATCTTAGGCCAGTCCTGTCTGTTTGCATACTCAGCTCTCTATTTTCCCTTTGTCTTTCCTTTTCTCTCTTCCTCCTCTCTCTCTCACTCTCTCTTCCAATGTCTCTCTCTCTCTCTCTCTCTCTCTCTCTCTCTCTCTCTCTCTCTTCCTTAACATACATATATAGGTGTGGGTTGCGTGCGCGCATGCATCGTAGCGGTGGTAAACAACCCAGTACACTCTGATATATCGTCATTTTCTCAAGTTTGGTTCCAATTCTCCTCTGAAAATTATATTTCCATCGGCCTTCTGTTTATTCATTCAAGTAAATTTGTTGCAGTATCATATGTACCAAATCTAGCAATTTATTTCTTTATCATAAGATAAGTTCCTCTTTCAATGTACGTGTAAATATGACAAAACTTGGGTATATTTTTCTCTGTAACGAAAACAATGCAAGAACAACAATTTCGGTTGTTACAATTACATAACTTATTTGAAATAGAGGTATGTTATTGGCAATAGTCGTTTAAATGAAATTTCTGTTTAACCTTCAACTGGAAATATTATAAAAGCATGCCTTTAATGCAGTTTCTTGCGCGGAAACAGCCAAACAGAGGCTCAACAGTAGAGCACATCAGTGATGACGGAGTGCAAGTAAGAAATACATCCATGAAAATATACTGGGGTGGAGCCGCATGATACGAATCTGCGGTTCCCTTAGTTGAAAATAGATGTTTCGATTAGAGATTAGCAATCCAGATATGATCGAAAGCTCTATATCTTGGTCAACAGCATTGCTTTGATCGACTGTCTCTAGATTTCGTGCTTCTTTTCCATCTTTGTTCCGTTTATCAAGTTCTGTCAATGAACAATGCTTGATCGTGATTTCTTCCTCCTGCATCTCTCTCATCTTCACTTGACTTTTATTTCTCTCTTTGTATTTTTAACCCATCCCTCTAATCTCTTATCTATATACTTTATTTGTAAGGTTCTTTTACAAATTTACAGTTGTATTTGGCAGGGAATTCTTATTTCCTATCGTATCGATTTTCTCGATTACTCATCAATTGTTAAAACTTTTGGCTTGCGAACACACGCGATCTGTCTGTTAAAACACTTTGCGTAAGAAGCCGTTACTAAAGATTGAGTCATATAAGCGAGAGTGGCTTATCTCGCAATCGAGAATTTTAATACAGTCCTCAAACTATAAATGTATAACGCTAAATCAAAATCCACGCACCGCCTTTTGTTATTATAACACGCAAAACCGAAGAAAATATATATTCAACATTTAAAAAATACCTGCATATTCGAGGGTCGGCTGAAAAGTTCTTAGGCTGAACAAAATATTCCCATGAGATGTAACCACATAACAGTTATTCTTAGCATAGTTCCCCTTGCGATAAACGTACATCTTTCATCAGTGTTGCAATGCATGTATCCTGTTACTGAAGACTCTTTCATCTTGTTGGTCAAAGACGTCATCAATATTAAATATGACTCTTCCCCAATGATACTTGTTCCCAGGCAAGTGCATTTTCATGTTGAAGAACCATTCATAATCAGACGGGTTCTAATAAGGAGAATACGGATGATGACTAAATAGTCCAAATCCAGTGAAGCACACCAGCCCTTGAAACCAGGGACTTGTGTGCTGGAGCATCGTCCTGAGTAAATATGATCCTTTTTGTCATAACCGTTTGGTTTTGATAACCCAGATGCTTGGTAATCTATTGATCGTAAAATACGCCACTCTCACTCATCTGGCCAAATATAAGATCACAGCTTCTGAAGCGAAGTCTATCTATAGACAGATCATATGTCCGCTATCCAAAACGTTTAATAATTCATAACTGCCCCAGTAACTTGTTATAGAACTCTTCACTGATGATGTGTTCCTTTTGAAGAGAGTCAATAAACACAATGCCTTTTTGTTGCATCTCAAAAAACTGAGCCCATCAACTTCCCGCAGATAAAACGACGTTAGCCTTCTTTGGAGTAGGTGAGGAGAGGGTGTTCGTACTGCATGAATTGTCTCTTTGTCTCTGGGTCAAAATGATGAACCGAACGCACTTTCTAATTTAGGAAAGTTCAAGGAAACCAGCCAGATCTGTGTCAACTTATGTCAGGTTTTCACGTATTGTGATTAGCACTGGTGCACACTTGATCAGATTTCAGATGACATAAAATCCATCGAGCAGAAACACTCGTTACCACAAGAATATTTTCAACTCTTTCACGGTAATCGCAAATGTCATTGACTATTTGAATTATAGCCTTCTTCTATATGCCTGTGTCGAACGCGATTAATGTTTTACTCGTTGTTGGCAGTTGCAGGACCTCCAGAGCTCGGGCCATCTTCAAGTATCTCCATTCTCCTCCACAATTTCGCTGCCCAATTTTGCATTGTTGATAAGACTCAAGTGTCATCCGCTAATGTAGCAAGCATTTCATCATGAATGATCTTGCGAGCTAAACCATTTATCAGCACATACACCATGATGCATACTTTTGTCCGTTTTGAAGAGAAATCGCTAATAGTTATGTCTGAAGACTGTTTTCAACAATCAGATTCCAGTTTACCTGGAAATAAAACATGCATTTATTAATAAAAAGAACTGAAATTAACAATGCAACGTATCATAGACTCACTCATTCATAGTCAGCCTGCGAAACTCGCAATGCACTTCATCATCGATGGCTCTGTGTGTTTGTTTTATGAATGCTCATAATGCTGTAGCTAATATAATTTATTAAAAATATGTTTGACAAATATTAAGCCTTTATTTGAAACATAATTTGTCACTGCACGTTCATGGACGACAGCAATTTTCTC
Organism: Octopus bimaculoides; assembly: GCF_001194135.2. NCBI lineage: Eukaryota > Metazoa > Mollusca > Cephalopoda > Octopoda > Octopodidae > Octopus > Octopus bimaculoides. The sequence goes on along the minus strand of NC_068983.1, from coordinate 126,170,799 downwards.
TGCATTTACAAACTTGTAACTATTGAGGACATTAATTGATTTTCAAGTATCATGCGTTTTAGTGGGCAATTCAAAATGTAGAGTGTCAAACGATAAATATGTCGCATACGTAGATTATCATTGCGCTATACCGGTTTTATGGCATTACTCGAAGGAATTTCATTCCTATCGCATATTTATATGTGGTCTATGAGGAAATTTTCTTTATGATGGCCACTCAAACACTGGGCAGCATATAATATAATTATATTAAAACGCTATTGAGACTCTAATACTATAATTCTAGTAGTAGTAGTAGTAGTAGTAGTAGCGGTAGTAATAGTAGAAGAAGAAGAAGAAGAAGAAGAAGAAGAAGAAGAAGAAGAAGAAGAAGAAGAAGAAGAAGAAGAAGAAGAAGAAGAAGAAGAAGAAGAAGAAAAATACGGAAGAGGCTTGGTGGTAAAGGCTCGGAAAATAAGTGTAATTTATTGGTAAGCTATGCTAATGATATTTTGTGTTATATCCAAACCACCAGATTGTAACTATCATTGGCCGTGCAGTCAGACATAACTTTCTACAAAAGGATATTACATATTTTTTGTTAATATATCTAAATTAAACAAAACCGTTAACCAACGCAGACATAAATGTTGGAAGACAGTTTTTCATAGACGAAGTGACAATTAATTTTTCCATGAAATATCGCTAAGGAAACTAGTGCAGTGTAAGAGAAAGAGAAGCAGACCTTATTCGACATAAGTTCAACAGTTACTGCAGGAAACCTAGCAAAACATGAATGAAGACAGGGAAATGCGCAGGCGACTGGACAATGGATGTCATTTCGTTTGACATGACGGCATAAGTTATATGTACCGACGTTATGGGAAAGGTAAGAGGCAAATACATAACAGAAAAATAAACAGCTCTCAAGGTAGCATCATCACCATGGAAGGAAATTTCCTCTAATTTCTTTGTTTTGCGTGTAAATGTGTGTGCGTGGGAATTACTTCTGAAACAGAGACAATTAATTGTAATACACATCAGTAATCAAAAATTGAGAAATTTAAATTACCTGATGCATTAACAAATGCAGTCTTAACCAAATCTGGAAGAGAACTTTGGAATGGAGATATAGTCTGAAGTGTCAAGACAAAGTGAAAAAAAAAATATATCAAATTCTGAGTTAATTTTAATGTGCCAAGCGTGATATGGACAGCTATTCTTCGTTGAAGAAATCAAAATATAATTGCCATTTGTAAAGATGCTTCATAATAATTTTGCTGTTCATAATATGGATAACTGTGGTCAAAGCTATGAGGTCAAAGAATATTTATTTTTAAACAAAGCACATCTCCTTTCGAGTGGATTAAAGCTACATGGCATTTATTCTTCAACGAACAATGCAGATGGGTACTATCATCATACACCTAAAGTAACATGATTTCTGGTTGCATTTCAAACAAAATCTCTTAACTAGACATGTGAGATGCATAGAATAATTAATCTTGCAACATGGTCCTTTCTGCTTGAAAATGAAGACACGATGCAGAAATTAGCAATAGCTGGAATCAGAGTATTATCACTGCCATGCAGTTAACATTCCTAATTGAATGCTTGGGCCTGTGTATATGTATATATTTGTGTGTGTGTGTTAGAGAGAGATGGAGTGTGTGAGAGAGAGAGAGAGTGTTTTTGCGTGTGTAAGTGCACGTGTGTGTGTGTGTGTGTGTGTGTGTGTGTGTGTGA
>NC_068983.1:126162608-126169051 GCF_001194135.2 Octopus bimaculoides | reverse complement strand
AGAGAGAGAGAGAGAGAGAGAGAGAGAGAGAGAGAGATTTGAGGAATTGTAGTGATTACGTGTAATACTTTCCTGTAATCAGATGAATGCTTTTCTTTAAACGAACTACAACCAGGAAATATCTAAGCATATTAGTATAGATGAAGCGATAATCTTCCTGATGAACGCTGTATAATAGAATCAATTAAATCATTTTATTACATCTGAAAAGTAGCCATAGATTGAATTTTAAATCAGGGTTAGTTGAAACGACATTACATAATATATCAATTCAAAGAAGTCTTCGTAATGGACCTGCACTAGATTGGATTTTAAAATAGGGTTAGTTGTAAAGCTATTAAGTAATGTATGAATTCAGTAAGGGTTTTGAAATGGAACAGTGATAAGAATTTCCTTACGTTGCAATTGCCCTGAAATTTAGCTAATAAGTAATTTGTTTGCCGGTATGCTAAATTTAGTAAGTGGCGGTAAAGTAGCAGAGTATTATGAACGAATTCATCCTTTATTTAATACAGAACTTACTTATCTATTGAAATAGCTAATGCAATGTTATTTATTAAAAGATAGTAGAGCATTTAATAAGGTAGATAATTTAGACTCGGTTAGGTATACCTTGCATTTACTGGGGCTGAGAATTAACCTCATGTTGCTGCTAGATTTAGTTAACGCCAATAGGCAAGGAAAACAGAGAGGAAGGTACATCACTAACACCTTCATACACATGAAGTATAAACAGTTTAATATAAAATTGTGATGACGATAACACATGTAAAATGGCATCACTATTATAGTGACATTACAACGAAATAACCGTTATATTTATTATTATGATTCATAACAATAAAATATTTGCATTTTCTTTGTCCCTTATTCACCCGTAGGGGACAAATTATGTTGATCAAATCGGAAAATTTTGGAAGAAAAATATGACAGAATGCTCATGTTTTAATTTTTAACAGCCATAGAATTGTTTCGAGGGAGTGTAATGGGTTACCATGACTATATTGTATTCCGAAGAAAAGAAACATTATAGTAAATGGTTTTGGAACTAAACTGAAAATCACACGATCTGTGATAACGTAATCATCATTTTGCAGTTAATTAACAAATAAAGCAATTGCAGAAATCATTAATGGATCATTCCTTATGAAATATATGGATATTTTGAGCTGCTGTGTCTGTTTTGTGTATGGGTGTATGTTAGTTTAATCTTTTGTCTTCCATATTTTCGTGTCATTCGACAGCAACCATCCCGGAATACTGTCTTGAAGAATTTAGTGAAACAAATCCACAACTGTAGTTATTCTTTTAAGACTGGTACTTAATCTAGATGTGCCTTCTTACAGAACCGCGACGTTACTGGGATGTAAACTGAGCAACAGCAGATCTCATACAGTTGTGAGGGCCCAAAACAAATACAAATAACACGCACACACACACACACACACACACACACACATATATATATGTATTAATGTATACACACACGCACGCACACATACACACTCATTATATACCTACATATGTAATGTATATGTATACACACAAACACACACACACACACACACGTATATATATTAGAAGACACGTTGGGTCACTGACGGTTCAGTTTATATACAATTGAAGCTGATGTCAACACTCCATTGAAATGAAAGTTATGATGATTCATTTAAACATTTCACTTCGTTCGTGTCACCATAGGTCTGGTTAACAAGTTCATGTTTGAGGTTTTATTGATTATTTACAGCATCTAATAGAAATGGAACTTCCACGATAAACTTGAACTGCAGTAAAACCATTTATTTATGGTATATGTGCACACTTCTACAAACATGCAAAAGGAATTGTCATATAACGTAAACATAAAATTAATGGAAACAATTTTTCCATTTCAGGGTTATGATACTTTCGGAGTATTTTCTCATTGTGCTCTGTTTTGGCTATATTAAATTACAGGCAATCACGCACGCCTGCAAGCAAACAAAACTGGCCTTAGTATAGATGTATACCCAACCCCGAATCTGTTGCCTCATAAATTCATTACTCTTAGAAAATTTGCGGAGAAAATTTCTTCCGAGGTGGTGGGGAGAGAAGTTTCGAAAAAAACGGACTTTCGGATCAGCAAGACCAAATATGTTGGAACTACTCCGTTTTGACGGGGATTTATAGGAAATGATGTGGGCGGAGAACATCTTCTTATGAAATTTCTTCTTTTTAATTTTCTTTAGTACAACACCCTCTCATCATTTCCCTGCGGACGGAATTTGGACTTTTTTTTTTTTTTTTTGCACTTGAAAACCATTGGAGGAGCCTTATCGGTAACATACTTTTAAAAAATGTAATATTTCCAGTGAGAAAAGTCAGTGATTTAATGGAGATTTTGTAGTTGTTTCTAGCACATCCGAAGAAACCCTCCTCGTTTCTTTCTTACTCTTGAACGTGTTGATGTTTGTCAATATTTTTTCTCCTCATAAAGCATTTTATATGCAATAAAAAAAGTCTGAAAAATTATATTCATTTTGCAATCTCACTCCCTGCCCTGATTGTTTTTGCTTATAAGTCAAAATACTGGAGATCCTGATAAGGTTGTTGCTGGAATCTATCCACAGTGGTACGTAAACGATAATTCGTTTTAATAGCATACTTTTCTATGAGAAAATGGTATTTTTTTTCTATACGCGCACACGTCTTCACTTGATGGAGGTGGGGGTAAAAATATAACTTACAACGGACCATGCGTGTGTTACTTCGGTATCGCTATTTCATAAAATGTATTTAATGGGAGAAAACTATTGAGAAAACATCAATATATGTGAGAAGGAAGAACGAGGGAGGTTTGAGATGTGCTAGAAATAATTGTGAAATATCCCTTGCATCGTGTACCCTTTCCTTTGAAAATATTTACAACTTCTTTTTTCATATCGAAAATGCTCCTCCAATGGTGTTCAAGTTCATAGAAAATATTGGCCAAAATCCGTCCGGAGTGGGATGGTGAGGAATTTCAGACATTTTCACAGAAATATGCACCCTACACGAACATCATTTCGAATACTGTCGTGAATTAAAAACAATAGGGAAAATCCCCGTCTAAACATAGTTTCAAATTATTTGGTCTTCCTGATACGAAACTAATTTTTTTCGAAACTCCTCTCCACACCAAATCCGAAAAAAATTTCCCTACAATTTTCTTTACACTCGTAAACTATGTCGTTTGAAAAGTATTGGTATAAAATTTCATTAACAGAAATCCAATTATCCTGAAATTTATAATGGAAAAAATGTGGTTCATGTGAATTTTCCGAAACTCCTTGCCCCGCCCCCTCAGAAATTTCTTACCGGTAAATCCCTATAGATACTGACTCCACAGCATCTAGGTGGTATTTGTTGAAAGTTTCATTATAAAGTATCATTTTTTTCTGGAAGTTATGAGGCAATAAAATCGGTGAGGTACATATCTGTAGTTATACCAACAAAGCTATCCAGCCTTCTCCGTAAAGGGCAATAACTCTAGGTTTTACAGCATACATTTACGGAAATAAATACCACCAACAAATGCGTTTCTCGGGAATCTGTGGTCCGATTTACGTGAAACGTGTTTTATTCCGATAGTATTCATATATCAGGGGTACCTTAATTTCAAAGTATTTTCTCGTTATACGCCAGTTCCTTTGTATTAAATGATGGGCATGCAAGCAATAAGAGAGCTTTAATACAAGACACTTGCCCAAGGATTCACGCAATTTGATTGATCACGAAGCCACGTCGTTGTTAAAAAAATTATTACCACACACACCCACACACTATTGTTGCCGGTTTGGGACTGAGTGCCGGTAGTCTTACACCATGTAGTAATGTATACATGATGGTGTGCCTGCTGGATAAAAAAGCATGGATATTCTTCACTTTGAAGAAGATCCATGAATTGTATGCAGAGTGAAATTACACGCAGAATATAGAGCAAATGGGCGACTCATCTTTTTAAGTTCCTGCTTAAAATAAATCACCGTGCTTGGGGAGTAAAGAAACATCGAAATAAGGTCCATAGTGAAAGACAGAAAAAGGAAGTATTAGAGAAAGAAAAACACACATGCATACTCGCATTCTCACTCAGACACACCTAGTCACACACTCATATTCACGCACACACACACATATACACTTACACACTTATATACATACATGCTTTTATATATATATATATATATATATATATATATATATATATATATATATGTATGTATATATATATATATATATGTGTGTGTGTGTGTGTGTGTGGGTGTGTGTGCGCATGTGTGTGTGTGTGTGTACATACATACATATACATTTGCAAGTATGTATATACTTACATATACACACAAACAGTCAGAATGAGAAGGAAAAAGAACGAAAAAGATCAGTGAATGAGAATCACATTTACCACGTGATGTTTACTATATTTTGCGACATAAGTAATATAATGACGTCATTAGCTTCAGAAGTATTAGAAACATTAAAAGAATTCCATACACCAATTACAAGTTATGTTTTGTACATATTTCAGATTTCTCCTAATTGTTTTGATTGTGAAATATGTATCAGCGAACATGTGTAGGGCAGGGAAAAAAAATACCCACAAACCATACCATATTCGTGATAATCGTTTTGAGTACAAGGAACCGGCAAAAAACAGATTCACTCGATATGCGGACGCAGGGTCAAAAACACCGTTTGAAATTATTAGATCTGATGCAAAATCGTTGGCACCTCAGAGCCCTGTAATTATATTTGAATTAGAAATAAGGAACAATATAGCCAAACCTGTTTTTCTTACGATAAAAACCAAATGTTGCGCCAAAAAATTTCAAATGGCAACTGAGAGAGTAAGTCAAACGGATCGCTGTGTTTCTATTGTTTTAATCGGGAAACGTAAATACAAAATAAATCCAGAAGAAAGTGCAACAGTAACTCTGTTATATGCTAGCGTTCATTTAATGCTAGACAATTATCAGTTCAAAGGTCGTTGTAAGTTTGATGTTATAAGCGAGAAAGCAGGATCAGTGATTTCCTGTATGCTTCCGTTTAAAACAAGAGTTACGTCAGCGGAAGACGAGTCACCTATCGTAGATAAGTCACAGGGGTCAGGGTATAAGCTCCAGCATTCGGGTCGGAAATATACTGGCTGGATATGCAACAATGATAATTGCTTGCCAATTGACTGTGCCCAAGCTACAAGTACTAAGATGAATTTCTTTGATGGTGAGACTGGGGAATGTATTAGAGCCCCTGCTTGTGCTGCTAATAATACATTTTACAACATTTTGAAGAAACAGTGCCAAAACTATAGATTTAGCGCAATTCAAAATCTGAAAGATGATCGAAAATTTCAGTTTAAAGCGCTGCACGAAACTAAATCTCCATATGTAGACTTAGAAAGAATTAATGCAGGAAATCTTGAATACGCTAGTTGCAGTAGCATGTGTCGATCAGCTAAGAAGTTCACGAAAAATCCGTCGACAATTATACCTTCGTTCGATCGTTGCGCACAAGAATCTGGTTGTTAAAATGTACTCGATATTGTTGCCACCATGGAAACCAATTTCTCAAAATATCTTTCAGATATATTCAATTAAAATATTGATAAAATGCATTCAATTATAATATAAAAACAAGTATTGTATGATTATATTAAAGGGAAATAAGTATTTATTTATTTACTTCGCTAGCACAGAACATAAATTGGGGATACATAGTCGATTCATGTGTCAAAAGTGGGAAATTGTTTAACGCTTTAAAATTGCATATCAATCATTTTCCGCTGCCTTCAAAGAGACTGCAAAGAATAATTTACGTTCGGAGTTAGCGAATTTTGAAGCTCTCTCCCTGTACAGGGAAATACTGTGTTTGTGATAAGCTGGAATACAAGTGTTAAGAGAAACTGCCCAATGACTGCCTTCATATACACTGTTTTTCGACTGAATATTTGTAGGTATAATTTGCTTTATCGGATCAGAACATATGCTAATGAATATATCTGATATAAGTTTTCTGCGACGCATTATATTCTAATATATTTGTAAAAGTTTATAAAAAGTGACATTAATAAATTACATTAGGAATTTTTCATAATTTCTTCATTTATTCGCTTTTTAAAAAATTATAACAACTACAAAATCGTTGAAGAAAGTTCTACACTAAATTTAATTTACCCTCGTATATTTCCGACACATCATTAAGTGAAACTAGTTAACAACGCCGAGATTTCAATTCAGAAACACACAGCAACATGGAGGTGTTTGTCACTTTAGCTTTCTCATTTTATTTGTCCAAATATTTCACACGCACATTCTTTTTCTGGCTATTTTTTTTTTTTTTTTGCAAGCACATACAGCAGATAAATATTACAATTCTCCTCTTTGTCTCGCTTTCTCTCTCTCCCTTTCTCTTTCTGCTATATATATATA
>NC_068983.1:126158667-126162529 GCF_001194135.2 Octopus bimaculoides | reverse complement strand
CATACACATATATATATGCGTATGTATGTATGTGTGTTTGTGTGTGTGTTTGCATTTTCTTTTCAGACGCCCCAAGGGGAACTGGTAAAATATTCGTGACTAAACTCCTCCCAGCAAAAATACGCCAGCAAAAGGGGATCACTGTAGCTATTGCTTCTTCCGGAATTGCCACGACTCTACTGCTCGTGGGTAGGATGGCTCATTCGAACTTCAAACTGTCGTTCAATGCTTCTGCGTCCAACTCAGCCAACTGCAATATTACAAAAGACTCAGTAAAAGCAGAAGTGCTGCGAAAGTGCCAGCTCATTTTTTGGGACGAATGCACCATGGTACATAAAGGATCCTTTGATGCACTGGACAGAACCCCAAAAGAGATCCAGGTCTGCATTAGCCCCATGAGAGGCGTTTCCCTCCTTCTGTCTGGTGATTTCAGACAAACCCTACCCATAATTCCAAAAGGCACCAGAGCCGACGCTGTAATGGCTTGCATTACGTTATCTTCCCTGTGGCAGGACGTGACAATTTTGACTCTTACAACAAACGAGGGTCCAGCTTTTCGGCGACAACTTATCAGGCGACTTCTCTAAGCAACTTCTTACCGTTGGTGATGGTAAAGGTCCCTCCGATGCAGCTGGAGAGATAATTGTCTCACACGTGGACACACCTATGGATACTGTGGACGACATTACCACTGCTGTTTTTTCCCGATCTGCACGCAAACTACCAAAACCTGAATTGGCTGTGCGAAACAGCCATATTAGCTCCCAAAAACACACTTGTTGCGAAATGCAATGAAAACCTACTGCTAATTATATATATATTCAATATAATCATTATGATTGAGAAAGGGAGTGTAGTTTCTCGAGTTCTTGTACGTCGAAACCGACGGGAGAGAGAGAGAGAGAGAGAGAGAGAGAGAGAGAGAGAGAGAGAGAGAGAGAGAGAGAGAGAGAGAGAGAGAGAGAAAGAGAGAGAGATAGAGAGGAACAGACAGACATACAGAGACAGAGAGACTCGGATTGGTGTCATAATAATATTTAAACATTTACATATATAGTAAGAGTTTAAAACGGCATAGACGAGAAAAAGTACTTCATAATTGTAAAGATATTAAACTTTTATAATCTAGTGCATTATAAAACTTTTCATTTTTAAATTCGAATGCTTTTGAAATGATACAAAATTGTCATACAGCTTAATGAATAATTTACAATGTATATATTTAAACGTAAAGTTCTGACAGTATAAATTATTTTCTCGCTGGCATTGTATTTGAAGTGGCTTACAAAAATTTTAAATATATAAGTTTTTGAATAAGTAATTTCGGAATGGAAAGCGCATATGTATATATTATAAGTATATTTTTTATGTGAATTGTAATTGCCTTTCCGTATTGTTACTGATCTGACAGATATAATGCAAAATACATTTGATATCAATATATACTTATTTAAAGTTGAGACATTTGAAAATAAGTTAGATTTTATCTCAGGTGTTATTTGAAATCGCATACCAATTTTCTTTCATAAGACATTTAACTCCCATTCAATGTGCAAGTTCCATTCTCATACTTAGAGTTTAAAATAATTTATTGATTTGACCGTAAAATATCCCGTGAATCTTGTTTCAGTTTAGACCTCTCGGAAATGATGTTAACTTAAATATGTTGGAAGTGAAAATGAGGAAAATGATGCATTTTCATCATCGGATCCTCGGCAACTTTGTTGCATTCACTCCTATAGTATTAGAGGAGAAGACAATATCAAGTGTCAAAATGACACTGCAGCAATTTATTTCTTACGTGTACAAAATTTACTGGCCCTCGTTGACAATACCGTACAGTCCATGATCGGAAAGAAGAAGAAGAAGAAGAAGAAGAAGAAGAAGAAGAAGAAGAAGGAGAAGAACGTAAAAACACTACAAAATCAAGACACCTGTGGCATTTTCAAGCGTGAACTGTTCCTGTTATTGTAGGTGCCCTAGAAACATCTAGATAATATTACAGGAGAACCATACCTCAGAGCATTCCAAAAGAATATACAGCCCACATCCTCAGGAAAACCCTATCGATTTAAATGTATGCGTTGTATTACATACAGATATTTCGCTGCTACCACTGCCACTCCGCCTAAGCTTTCAGTCCTACTGTCAAATTTCTTATCCTTCACTCGCCCTAAGATGCTGCGTGAGTCTCGGCGAGTGATTGTAGCAAACATGCAGATTATTATTATTATTATTATTATTATTATTATTATTATTATTATTAATAATAATAATAATAATAATAATAATAATAATAATAATAATAATAATAATAATAATAATAATGTTGTACTGGTCATGCTTCCATAACCGTGCAAAAAAATGTGTGATATTAATAGTACTTGGTGCACTTCGAAGTATCAGCATTCAACTACCAACATGGCTGAAAAACATAACCAGTAAACAAGTGTGACATTATCCGCTGGCCTTGGACATCTGACGCTTTCCATCATCAATAACCTACGTGTTATATATAACAACAACAACATCAGCAGCAACAGTAACTACAACAATAAGAACAATAATAATAATGATGATGATGATGATGATGATGATGATGATGATGATGATGATGATGATGATGATGAAAATAATAATAATAATAATAATAATAATAATAATAATAATAATAATAATAATAATAATAATAATAATAATAATAGCTGGTAACAATACTACAGGCACTGCATGTATTTACCGAAGAAATAAATATGAAATTTGACTTAGAAAAATGTGCCAAAGTAACCGTCAAATGAGGAAAAACTAGTTAGGAGTAGCAACTTCACACTAGATAAAGTCTATGAAATAAGAGGATTAGACCTAAGGCAAACGTACAAATACTTAGGACGCAATGAACTAGGTACGATACAACACACACATATGAAGCAGAAGATAAAAAGAGTATACTATAGACGAGATAGTTTAATATTGAAAAGGAAGCAGCATGGAGGTGACTCAACAAGGGTCAACTAAAACGAATACTGAAAGCCTAATCGTCGCTGCCTAGGACCAGGAATTGAAGACCAACTCAGTGAGAAAGAATATATACAACACATGTGCAACGGACCTACGAAGAATGTGTGCGAAGAGGATCGAAAGCGCAACTTACATCGTTAGTGTTTATGAATGTCTTGCCCAGAACGAGTACAAGCTTAGACACGACAAGGTAGCCCAAAAGAGCTACTGGCTACTATGCTGTATGTATGGATATGAGGCTAGGTGTGCCCGATACCAACGTACACCGGAAAATGTAATGGACGAAAAGGGGAAGGCAAAAATCCTCTGGGACTTTGACTTCCAGACAGATAAGGTGTTAGAGCACCGAACGTCAGATACAGTAAGCTTTAAGAGGGACAAACAAGAGTGCCTGATAATTGACGTGGCAGTGGTAGGAGATTAACATATTATTATGAAAGAAAGAGAAATTGTTGATAAATCTGGAGACTTGAGAATTGAGATCGCTAACATGTGGTAGCTACGTAAGTGAAACAAAGTTTATCCCTATTGTCACCGAAGCATTGGATTTAATACAACTCAATCTGAAAAAAAATCTGAAAAATCTTTGAATTACCCACATATTGCGTAAAATAATGTCTGTCTGAGGTCATTATTGTGACTTGACAAACAATACAAAACCCTGCCCCGGTAGACACAATATCTTCAATCAATACCCTCACGATATAGTATACTGCGCGATAATAATAATAATAATAATAATAATAATAATAATAATAATAATAATAATAATAATAATAATAATAATAATAATAATAATAATAATAATAATAATAATAATGATAATAATAATAATAATAATAGA
>NC_068983.1:126157226-126158144 GCF_001194135.2 Octopus bimaculoides | reverse complement strand
ATACATAACAAAAACACCAGGACTTACAAATATATATAACATACAGAAAATTGTACTACTGGGTACTGCACACATTCTACGCAAAACACTTTCAATACAGTAACCATAAGAGCACCACAACAAACCACAGCACATAGCCAAGGCGCACAGAGCTGCGCTCGGTAGTGAAGTGAAAGCACGTTATAAAAAGAAAACTACTGAACAATAACAATAATAATAACGTTAATGATGATGCCAGCAGTATAGACATACAGACATACACAAATGCACCCCTACATTCACAGACACACAGACAAACACACTCACCCGCAGGACGCACCTCCCCACAGACATACTCAATTCGCCGGGTGCTAAAACACCTAAAATTCATAGTCGTAGAAAGGCGACAAAACTCATCGAGTGAGAGATTTTAATGTTTTTCCATTGTTGTAGTTTATCTACATCACGTACTGGAAGCAAGCCGGAGGCAAACCGAACAGCCTATTCATGACTATATGTAAGATAGCGTAAAACGCATCTGCATACGAAAGAATAAATTTAAATATGAGTTAGAAGTAAAATGAGTGTTTTAAGAATTATTTGACACAGATACATAATGTATGAACTTTGCCTATTTACTAGTCGACTGCGAACTGACGCGGAGAAGATGATTCGCTCAAATTTTCGGGGTTGAAAAACCTGGATGTCATAGTCGAAGGCATTGATGTCCATCGCTTGTAAATGTTACTTAGGGTGAGTTGTCTCACTTGTCTATGACTTTGATATCAGGTGTTTTCTTACGTGGCCCTTTGAGAGAGTCATCTCCACCGCGTCAAATTTGAGGAGACTGGCGAACATTGTGTGTTTTCGATAATGTTAACAACACACACGCTGCTTCTAATTCACATTTGAAGATATATATATATATATATATATATA
>NC_068983.1:126154718-126157182 GCF_001194135.2 Octopus bimaculoides | reverse complement strand
TATATACATATATATATATATTCTACTCTTTATTCTCTTCCTCTCCCCCTCCCTCTCTCTCTCTTTCTTTCCCTCGATCTCCCTTTCAGTCTCGAAAAGTAAGAATGCAATATTACACTTTTTCTTCCAGCAATCATATAACTATGGAACCGAAGCCCAATGAAGTAAACAAACGTAAATACAATATTTGTCAAAGGGCGAGCGCATCTGACCGGGAGTTTTATTTTAGATGCATATTTTTCATTCATTTCTAATACAATATTTCTTTTCAAATTCAGTTCCCTTTACTACATTTCAGTTTTCCACTAAACATACCTATTTTTCATTCATTCATTATATAAATCAATACATAAGAATAACAACTCAAAATGAAGTAAGAACTAAAATCTGACAATGCTCGTAAACAAATATGACTAACAATGACACAGGAGTTCATTTACAACAAATAATGCAGATGGAGTTGCAATGCAAAAGGCAAACCAATAACCTGAATGACTTTACAGTTTGTCGATTCTGTAGGTTCTACTATGATTGTGAAGCTACTTCATTACGGAAGAAAATATAAACATTTTTCATTTTTTAAATTCTAATTCTTTGTACACGTCCTAGTGTTTTGCATTGCTAAATGTTAATTATGAATGCATGAGATGAATTTCTAAATAAAGACCGTGCAACAAAAAGAACACAGACTTGATGCAAAATTAGATTATATTTGCAATCATTTCTTCCAGGCTTATTCGCACTACTTTACTATATTTAAACTTACGCAAATGAATACCGACGTTATCCCTACTTTAATAAAAATTATTAGCAATTATAGGATAACAAATCATTCTCTACTCATAGGAACAACAATTACTGTAGATTAATTATAAAGTACCTAGGAGTGCATAGCAGAATATCTAAGATTTTCAAAATGCTTAAAATTCGATATTTGATCTAGTTACAATCACCAACAGTGAATTAAAATAAAAGAAGTTGCAGAAAATTCCCAAAGAAAGCGTGAGCATGTCAAACTGGCCACAATGCAAAAAAAGTGTTAATGAACAAAGAGTTAATCAACGATTTCAAGATCTTCATTCACAAAAAGTTGCCTCGTTTGTTGTTAAATTTATCATTATCGTCATCACTATACTTCATTCCAATTAAATAATTCAAATTCTAAATTAATATTCTGCGACTATTATTCGTTACAATTTTTAGTTGGGGGTCAAATTCTTCTCAATAAATTTGCAGGAAAATAAAATCGAATCAGCTATGGTTACGCAAAACAAAGAAACTATACATTCAAATCAGGAGGATTAAAATGTTTCTTCTGACGCAAGTGTTATATAAAAAATATGTTGTATAATAACATGAATGACATCAACTCTTTAAATAATCACCGATACATAAATTATGAGTAACAAACGTGAAATAATTGCAAGATGTGTCCTGAGTTAAATGAAGAAGTATCACTTTTTCTCTGTAATACATCAACAATTTAATAATCAATTTCAAATCATCAAATACAATTTATAATATTTTCATTAGAAACTTTGAACAAACATATGTCATTGAAGAATATGTAACACGGATTAATAACAGAAAGAGCGCATATACAATTTGTGGCATATGCACTTGACAACGGAACCAAAATAAGGATTTTCTGATTATTTACTAGAATAATAACTATGAAAGGGACAATATACAATAGCTTAAAAAGAATCATGCATCTACAAACGTAAGTAAGAAAATCAGAAACATAAGCATGGATTCAGTGGTACTAGTTCAATACGCACAATATCTTGCACACCAAATGTCCGCATCAACTTTGCAACTGATTTCTAATCGCATCATATTCAGCCTTGAGCAACGTAATGTTTATTCGTCATTCAGTCTACTAGATTTATCAAACTACGGCCACTAAATTCTAACCTAAGTGCGATTAAATTTACAATCGTTATTACAATTCAAGGGGAAAACAAATGCAACCTCTCCGAAGAATCTAATACTTTGCATGGCAACAAATGTAAGGAATGAGTTCACACATTTTACTGAGATCACCTTTTAATGAATAATCTTGTTTGATATCTATGACAACTGTTTATTATTTCAACATTTCCCAGTAATTAATTTTTAGGACTCATATGGCTTCCCTTACAATTTTTCTGTTCATGAAATAGGTCTTCAGAGAATGGCCCGGGTGCACATTTACAGAAAATTGCACGACATTAGACTTTATGTGATACCAGCAATACACAGTTTTCATTTCGTTTCCTTAAATGTTTCTTATCATTAATAGTGTGTTTTATTCCTGTTGCTTCACTGCTAATAATATTTTGTTTTAAGCCTGTTTCAGTTGTTGACAATTTTCGGTAATATGATGCGTTATTATTACAGCTTACGTTTGCTAACATTTTAATTTTTCAGTTGACATTCCTCATTTGTCCAACATATATATATATATATATATATATATATA
>NC_068983.1:126153308-126154409 GCF_001194135.2 Octopus bimaculoides | reverse complement strand
TGGAAATAGAGATAACTCGAATGTGGAATCTAAAAACAGAAACAATTCCTATCATAGTAGGTGCCTTAGGTATAATAAAAAAATATTCAGACAAATACATAACAAAAATAGCAGGACTTACAAATATATATAACATACAGAAAATTGCACTACTGGGTACTGCACACATTCTACGCAAAACACTTTCAATACAGTAAACATAAGAGCACCACAGCAAACCACAGCACATACCCAAGGCGCACAGAGCTGCGCTCGGTAGTGAAGTGAAAGCACGTTATAAAAATAAAACTACTGAATAATAATAATAATAATAATATTCTCATGGAGGCAACACAGTCGAAGTATAAAAGAACAAAATTAAAATACACATCAGAAACCTATATCAATACATATATTCTCTATAAAATGAAAATAAAATTCCAGAATACATAGATATATATAAATAGATAAATGTCGATGCTATACACAAAACACGACTGAATTTAAGAAATGTGTCTTTTATAAGTACATTTAAAATTATAATACTTTAGTATGATGACAATTTGTTTTTTCTTGAGAGGATTAAGTATTCAAAAGATCGGTCTTGGTATGTAGATGTGTTTACGAACTTTGTATAACATCTTGATGATGGGAGTGTCATGATTAATAATATGAAATATGCCATATTCCTTGGCACATCTCTGAAACTGCCCGTAGATGTGATTTTTATATTTTTTCTGTCATTGTTTTTAATATGTCTGTTTATGCTTAATCCTCTCAAGAAAAAAAATTCAATTTTCGTCATAGTAAAGTATTATAGATTTAAATCTACATACAAAATAATTTTTTGTTAAATTCAATCGTGTTTTATTTATTGCACCAACATTTGTCTATTTATATATAATTATGTATTCTGGAATTTTATTTCCCTTTTATAGAGGATATATATATTTATATTGGTTTCTAATGTGTATTTCAAATGTGTTCTTTTAGTCTTCCCTCGTGTTGCCTACATGAAATTATTATTTTGAATATAGGTCACAACGAGCACTACATCTTCCCATCTGTATATTAATGTGAGTTATTGTTAATATTAACAAGCTCTAAATAATCTCTCTCTCT
>NC_068983.1:126148854-126150287 GCF_001194135.2 Octopus bimaculoides | reverse complement strand
GCTGGTACTGCCTACTGGACCCTAGCAGCGGGAAATTTAGACAGTGTCACGTGAGAACTAGCTGGGGCTGCCTGCTGGAGCCTAGCAGCAGATATAAAAAGGGGAACTTGACACGACGATCAGTCGGACGCTGATACTCGTTGATGCTGCATCGAAGAGGCCAGGGAATAGAAGAAAGAAGACATGCACCCAACACCAGAGCTGAAGACACCTCCGAAAGGAGGGGCCCCGCCACGTCAAAACGGTAGAGGAGTAGGGGCCGAAACCGGACGTGGTTCCTCCTGATGATGTCTTCAGCTAACTGGATCCTATAAAGGAGCTGTTGTGGTAGCAGACCACGAAACATGGTTGAAATTCCTCCTATTAGAAGGAATAAGGTATTCAGAGATCTGAATAAACAACATTTATTAACAATATTTATTAACAACAAACCAGAATTCACCGACAACATATACGACAGGGAGAGCTACAAAAAATTCCCCTTAGTAAACGCTTAGAATCATGTGGAGAAGAAAGATTCAAGATGTTTTCCTTCTATAAATGCTCAAGGAATGGCACCTTCTTCAGAAAAAATATGGAATAACATGTCATAGCAAAATTCTCCCCCAAACTGAATGGCTGCAAATATGAAAATCACATCAACGTCCTTATAAACCCATCTGGAAACCTAAGATATATGCATATGTGTGTCTGTATGTATATACATAAATAAAAACATTCTTGCATCCAGATTTTCCAACTGATACCGGCATGGGAATCAAGTATTGGACAATGATGAGGATGATAATAAGTCCAGACAATTTTTTGAAAAATAACTTCCATTATTCCTCATCAAAACAGACCTCCCTTAGAATAACCACCTAGTCTTGCCATTTTTACAGACCAAGAATCAACTTGTTAAGTTCTATTGAAAGAACTGACCAACTGTATAGATATAAACACATTTTCCTTTCTTCCTTCTTTTCTTTCCTTCCATTTTCCATTAACATTAAGAAAAAAATACACATTTTTTCACTTTGAAAACGTTTTTCTTTCAGACTCTCTGGTGGGCTTGCTGAACCAAAGTAAGCATCTGTTTGTCTCTTGCTCAAAACGCTTCCTTTAAGATACACAGGCACACACACATACACACGCACGCATACACACACACAAACACACACACTCTCATTTTCTCCCTCCACTATCTTCTCATTCCTCTCCCTCTTTCCCTACCTATACACCCCATATTAATCCTTCCCCCTCACTCTCTCCACCCCAACCCATTCACTAATACTACAAAAAGAGACAAATTCCTTCACAAAATTTAAATCTGAAGAATCTGTTAGAGTAGATGAAAGCGCGTAAATGTGATTTGTAAAAACATGTGACATGTTAATAGATATTTGTATATGTGCAAACATCCAGATCTCTGAAAACTTCATTATATATATATA
>NC_068983.1:126136347-126148600 GCF_001194135.2 Octopus bimaculoides | reverse complement strand
ATATATATATATTTGAGGAAAAGCAACAAAAATGCATTAGGTTATAGCAGTACGTACTTTTCGTACAAACTTCATTTATTTATGTAGTGAGAACACCACATAAGATGTGCAATGAAAACGTACGCCTGAGCTGCATAATGGAAATTCATTTCAGAAAGTCATTTTGGAAAGTGTGCATATACAAGAGTAGGAGATGAAGAAATGCCATCTTGACTGGGCTATTAATCAACAGTCTAGTGAACAAAACAGGAATTTAATTTTTATATATTCTATTTGTTCTTCTTTCTAGAAGGAGGGGTAAGATAGCAGCTATTTCAATTTAGAGGAAGGTAGATTAGGTAGTAAGAGATGAAACAAGGGTAGTGAGGGGTGAAACAAGTAAGAGAAAAAAGAGAGAAGAAAAAAAGGAAAAAAAAATACTGAAGAGGTATATCCGGGTTGTCGGCAATCAGAATTGTGAAAATTACCATATCTCTCTGGTGAGAGCGATACGATACATCGTATTCCTTCTTAATGGACATTACAGGATTTTGGGAGATGTGCATTTTTTTTTTAAGGTAGAGCTGGCAGTTGTGTACGCTGAGTTATTTCGGTGGCGCTCTATCGACAATAGTCGACCATAATAGTACCAAGTATAAGCATGCGTGCGCAGAAGGCAGTGTGACAATATTAAAAATATGTTATGGTTATAGTGCGGATAAGTTTTGACTTCCCCTCGTATACATAAGTGCGTATGTAGAAAGAGGTAAGAGGAGAATGAGAAACGAAACGAGAAAAAAAAACATTTATAGCGAAGTAAATGTCTCTTAGACCTGATATAAGAAATTTACCAGCTTGAGATTAACGAAAACGACAGACTTTTAGAAAATATACTTTACAGCTCGCAACAACTTATAGTTAATGAAACAATTAAAAATTAATTGAAAATATAGCGCTTTATGTGTGACTCATGTATTTTTTTTTTTAACGTGGACACCATTATTTTACAAATATATTTCTTTTATTTTATATGTATTTATTATACGATAACACTTCTGCATAAATAGATATTTCAACGTGTTGTAATTTGATAACCATTCCAAGTTACATTTGTTATTGCTACTTCAAGTGATGTTTAAGAAAACTATGTTGAAATTACGTATTAAAACAGAGAAAGACATGTTGAAAGGATGGCAGTCTTAGTTGTTGCAATTTACACATTTATTGAATTACTATTGAATATACTATATTGATGTTAAGGATCTCATTCGTATTGCTGTTGTTCTTCTTATTGTTGTTGTTGTTGCTGTTGATGATGATCATGATGATGATAATGGTGGTGGGGGTAATGATGATGATGATGATGATGATGATGATGATGATAATGTAGACGACGACGATGACGATGATGCCGATGATGACGGTAATGATGAAGATGACGATATCCATGATGATGATGCAGACGACGATGATGATGATGATGATGCTGATGATGATCATGATGATGATGAATAGGATAGTGAAGAAAATATCAATTATAACTTGCGATAGGCGCAGTTTTGGAAGATTTTATGGTGAGATATTTTTGTGTGAGAGCATTAGTCTGAACTAAAGTTTGTGTAAAGAAATTCATGCTTTGTAAAAGTGAACCCGAAATAGCATTTCCCATCTCCCGAAAAACCAGATTACACGGTTTCACTACATATCTGCCTCGTCATTTATCTACTGAGTGAATAACACTATCAGAACTCGGTTATTTGCTGACATAAGAGAAGACATGTCAGCATCTAATCCCATATCTGTTGCTCTTGCTGGTGGTGGTGACATTGATGATGGTATCGATTATCAGGATTATGCTTACGCTGATGATCAGAATGTTTGTGTGCATCATTGGGACCACCATGGTGACGTGTTGTTTATTTTATTGTAGTACAGACAATACCGAAGCTTTGTATAATATAATGCAGGAATTTTATAGAAAGAAGATCTTTTATCAAGGCCGGAAATAATTGAATCATTGTATTTGTTTTGAAAATACTTGCATATTTCAATACTGGTACTTTTTTCTATTAGTAAGGAATCATCTAATACAGTAAGAGAAAGCCTTCTAGTTTAATGTCAATGCAAATGTAATGAAGAAAAGTAAATATTAACTCTCAATAAATTACATTTGTGAATTATTATGAATTAAACAAATAGCGAAGGTGGTGGATAGGTCTGTATGGTTTTGTAGTCGATCAGAATAAGGAATTGCAATTACGTTTTGTTATATAATTAAATGCATAAATGTTTTCGCTATGTTTAGATTCATATCCATCAGTATCTACTTCCAATACGCATTCGGAATGCTCTAATATGTGCATCAATGTAATAATAAATCACTTCAGCTACCTTGAGATAAATCATATGCCGAATTCAGAGAATGGTCACGTAATGTCATTCATAAAGAAAATCATTCCAAAATCCTCTTCAACATTTTACTACTCTCTCTCTTATAATGTTGTCCTCTGTAAACATTGATTCTACCAAATCTATCCAGTCTTACATCCGTGCCGGTTTAGTACTTAATTTCACTTACTGTCACCTACGACGTCCCTTTCCTCATGTACCACACTAACAGACATATGTTGCACTCTCTTCAAAGAGTCTTTCATATTCAGTACAAGTTCATGTCATGCGGATTGTTAAGGTCATCAGTCTTGAATCGCAGCGGCATCTGAGGATATGTGGGAGGAAGAAGGAGAGCAACTTCATCCAAAGTCAAACTAAAACAAAAACATCGAAGTGTTATGTATTTCAGTATTATTAATAGTGTATCAAACAATTAAATATGGATGAGCCTGAATAACCCAACAAATTAAAGTTGAATATAAATGTTCATATTGTAAAATCAAAATACCTCCGCCTCCTCTAGGCTGGCTTGGAGATAGGTAGATCTCATAACCATGGAAGAGAGGCGGAAGAGCTTGTGACACGGGTAACTACGAAACCAAATCCCATGAGCTGAGATCATTCAGCAAGCGCGCTTCTTCCAATACGATCCCAGACCACGCACATTCACACTGTCAAACTTGAACGCAGCCATGATGAATAGAATTAATTACTTACTTGGTGATGGGGATGGATATATCCTCCTCTCCCGGTGTAGCGTTCTTGGATGAGTTTTGGAGATTGTAGAAGGTTATGGTTTTATCCTCCCCTCTGGTCGTGGCTTGTGGGGCGTCGTTAATTAAGTTCCAGGATATTCTTCTTTCAATTCCGTATATGAATGACAGTCGAGTGTTATTAACTGGATGTGTTCAGGAATTTGTGAATGCGAGGAGGGGGCGTTGAAAGGTGAATAGGCGAGGCTTTTTGTTTATGTGTTTTGTTAAATGTGTGTTTCTTTTGTTGATTGCCGTGATGTTGATGACAGATTCTGGAGTATGAGGTTCCGGTGTTCGTGGGGTGGAGGGTTGCATTGTGGTGTGTGTCTGTGGGGTGGAGTGGGTTGGGGAAGTGTTTTTCATTTTCCTTCTTCCCATTCTTGCTGTGTTGTGGAATCATCTTGCCATTTTGTAGTAGTGTTTGTGCTGGATGGTGTGGGGTTTTGTTTGATGGTGTTATCCGTCGGAGTCTTGTTTGTGTCTTGGAGCTGGGCTTGTTGGTGGTATCGGGTTGGCGTTGGTCTCCTTAGGCAGTTGATTTGGAGGTACGTCTGGTGGAGGGTGGCCCGTTTCTGGATTGTCCAATTCGCAAGTGCTTCTAATGTGGTTCTTTTGTCCACATTTTTAACATATAGGCATGTGGCCCTCCACCATTAGTCAGAGAGCTGTGCCATTTGGTAATTTTATTAAGTCGGGTATCATTTCGAGGTCCTGTTGTGTGGCATGTATTATTATTTTGAGGCCTTGTCCCCACCAGTTGTGTTCGTACAGCTTCGTGACCTGCAATATGTATACGCTACTTTCGAAATCGTGTGATACAGCTGCCACGAACAGCCTCACCAAGTTTCTTGTAGGATCTCCCCAATTTTTATTTTAGGTGTGCATTTACCCATATAAGTAGCACCAGTTCGTTGGTTTTCAAAGGCACTGTGGAAGGTTCTTCTGCTTCTTCTTCGGAAGCGAACTTTACCTCCACAGTGCCTTACATTTTCACTCTTGTTACGTATTTGTTAGCGCTTCAAATTGGCTGCAGGCATTTTTCTATGGTTTCTTTTGGCATATGCTCACCTTTTTTCGTTTTTAGTGAAAGTGATTTAAATTTTATTGTTTACCTGGCGGTCTGTTGCATTATATCACCGGGTGGGGTTGAATTTATGTTATTTTCTTCACGCTTTGCTAAGCTTATATATTTTTCTAGATCAAGTTGGTTAATTATTAGGTTTTCCTGGTTTATAGTTGCCAACGATGCGAACCCACGTCGGTTTCGTTTGTTCAGTTCCTTTTCTTGTTCGTTGTTGTACATTTGGGTGTCTTTTGTTGCATATAATGTCTATGTCGGGGTTTTTTTCTGTGTTTATTTCCTCTATTTGTGATAGGGAAGAACAGGAAGCATTTCATGGTACATCTCGTTGAGTTTGTTGATATTGGGGGCGTTGTCTGCGTTTTGGCAGGAAGTTATAATTTCAAAAATGTGTAAATAAATTACACGAGATAAAGTTGCAAAGATGAACAATTTGCCCCTTAAAGGTGAATTTTCTTGACTCGACTTTTCCCCTGCTAAGCAGGCTGAGAGTCGATTAAACACAAAAAAAAACATAATAATTTTTAAATAACACAATTTAGGTAGACAAATGACAAAACTCACGGGAGGAAAAACCCACGTCGGTTCGGTCGAAATTGTGCACTAATACGTCGTCTAACGACGGCAGA
The DNA here is from genome assembly GCF_001194135.2 of Octopus bimaculoides. Lineage (NCBI taxonomy): Eukaryota > Metazoa > Mollusca > Cephalopoda > Octopoda > Octopodidae > Octopus > Octopus bimaculoides. The sequence continues at coordinate 126,143,765 of NC_068983.1, read as the reverse complement.
GTCCGTTATATACTAATATATATATGTGTGTGTGTATGTGTGTCTGTCTGTCTGTCTGTTAACATATATTTATATATATTGTGAAGTATCCCACCGTAAACATGTAGAATTTCGTGAGAGAGTGCTTCTTTTTCTGACAGCGTCAATTACAATCACATATATTAGTTATTTAGAGATATATAATTGCACAACATATTTATGCAATATCAATTTAGTTCTAGTAATCTCGGTTGATTTATCTAATAACTAGCTTTAGACAGTGAAAATTTCACAAGAGTAGGAAAAACAGAATTATGTTTAATAGTTTCCAGATTTCATTGTTGAAATATATCTCACTTCTCGGTTGTATAACAAGTTGAAGAGCCTTTATTCTATATATGCAAATTTCTGTACTATTATCGCTGCCTGTCAGATGTTTCTAAATTCATACAGAATAACGAAGCTTGTTCGTCATATGGTTACCCAGTAGCTTTGAAAAATATGCAAAAGTACAGTAGCACAATCGGGACCAATCATACACGGGCTTCACAATGGGTATATTTGTCTTACATATATATATTATAATCATTATACTAAAAAGTAGACACGCACTAGATTTTATTTGTTTGTTCTTACTGACAAAAATATCTTGTACTTTTCTATATAGATATATTCCATTCAGCATTGTATCTTTGCACTCGTGTCCGTGTACATATATATATATAACTAACAATAGTATCTCTCCTATTTCGTTTGTAATTCATGCTAGTATTGCATTATCTTCGAGAATATTAAAACAAATATATTTTTAGCTTTCCTCCTGGCTGAAACAGAATAAGAAAATAAAGAATGTAAAACCCCAACTGAATGCTGATTACACTAAAACTTTGAATCTAAATTTCTGGATTCTTTACGATTCTGCATATATATTTCTAAATATTTTCGGTATTAAGAATAGACGCAGTCTCAGCGGTCAATGCTCGCAATGCTATCAAAAAGAGTTAAAATACCAATGAATTCATATTTCAACTTTTCGTTAGGGACAATGTATCTACTTTAGCGCAGATCACAAAAATCAAAGCCATAATGATGATTGATGATGATGATGATAATGACAACGACGAGGAGGAGGACGTGGAGGTGGGCGACATGAAATTGGTAAAATATCATTAGAAATACTTCATTCTCTTAAGATTTCTTTTTTCCGTGTCACATGCATGAAATTTGACATGCATGAGAAAATCATGGTTGCATTAAATAAGCGAATCGCATAGCAGATTTGCCTTTTCAAATGCTATATAGCAGGGATAGTTTTTGGCCATAATTCATTTTACATTTTCTACATACCTGCACTAATTCAGATAAGCAATGATGTTGGCATAAAGTATTTATATATCACATCCATAAATCATTGTAAATGGTTTTCCATGTAAAAAGAGGTTAGGCGCCACACCACTGAAGGAACAGTAAACGCGATGACGTAGGTAAAGATGTTAAAAAGCAAAAAGAATCAGTAGAGTCAGTGCAATAGACCAAAAGTGTGACCCCTGTGAAACTCCGTCTCATGAGCTTCATTTTACTTTATATTTTGCTTTTTTTTTTACCAAAACCAATATATCAAAGTCGTAGCAACATCACGCAGTCATTCGGAGGTGAACGCTCCTCGATAATTCAGTAGAGAAATATGTGACCTACTCAAGGACAACTATAAGCACATTTACCTTAACAATTGCCTGAAGCATAACTTATTATATTGACCCCTGTCTGCTGAAGTGCTGTAGAAACTCAGTAAATTATGAAAAGGATATAAGCATTAATGCCGTGAATTAACTAAGACTAAAGTGGGTGGTTCGATATGAGAAGATTACGTACGGGTTATGCTACCGGTATCACAGATATAATCTCTTTCTAAATAAAAGGTTTAAATTAAAATATATATATATTTAACAAATATCATTCACGTAGACTTATGCGTATAGTAGTGGGAATAGTATCAGAAGTTATGGAGTTCAATTCTGGACTGAGTTGTGCATCGTATCCTTCAGCATGGTGTTTATTACACATTGCTCCATTGCACACAGTTTCAAATAATTTTAAGACTAATGTAGGTGTATCGTCATTCAGATGTCTTATCCTAAATGTTTTGCTAAGCTTTAGAGTTGAGAGAACTAACAATCTGAAAATGTAGCTTTTCTTGTGCCTAAAACGAAATCATGAGACACGCTACCTAGTTATACTCGATTCTGGGGTGGGGGGCTGTTTTATATATTCAGGTTTTACTCTAGCACTAAAGCCTACCAAATTCTGAAGTACCTTACAACATTTGGAATCAATATACATTCTATTAATGACTTTCAATGCAACATTTTATCATCATTAAACCGATGACGGCAATTCTCAATGTTACACATAATTATGGTGCTTGCGAAGATACAACAACAGTGGCGAAAGATCACTTTACAACAGTGGCTACGAGGAGAATCAAATTTACGCAGACTAAAAAAAAAGAAAAAATTCACTCGGGGAGTTTAAACTAATTCACTTGGAAAATTAAATAAACCGACAAAAAAGAGACAAAATCTTATGCAGACTTACGAAAATCGTAAAATATGGAAGACTTGTTAGGTGTGATAGTTGAGCTGCAAAAAACAGCAACAACAACAACTCAAGGAACAACTAGAAGAACAATAAGAATTGCAGTAGTATATGATAAAACTAATTAAGATAACCAAACCGGACAATACATTTTCACCTGACCACGTAGCAAATTCCATAAGCGGAATCAAATATGTCCCCGAAGAAGGAGTATCCTTCAAGGCTTACTTCGAAGGTTTCAAGAAATTCTTGAAACAGAAGGTAAAGATTGGACAAACGAAATGAAAACGCATTTTGTGTGAAGAAAACCAGCGACAGCAGGGCATAAGTATAGTAACTTCATATTGCCAAAGAAGCGTCGGACATAAATTTCAACGACAAAGTTGACATTTTGTGCAAAATGTTTTGTGCAAAGAGCTCACTGTTTACTACTAGATGGAAATGTTTAAACATTGAAAACAGCAAAAATGACGACTTCACTACTTTCGCAGGCAGATTCAACAAAAACTTTAAGATTTAGGTTAGATATGCTTAGTCTAGATTCTTTCAAATATTTAAGACTTGCACAAGGGTTAACAGATAGAAGGGACGCAGAAATCCGAACGAAAATTCTATCACAACTGGAAATGTATCAAAATTCGACGTTGCAGAAACTGTCGGAAGAATGTGACTGGACCTTCGAATTAAGGCATTACACTGAAAAAATTCAACGGAAGCAGTGTTTCCACGTAAGAGTAGTGCAAAAGTTTCGGAAGACAAGTAAAGTGCTGCAGGAAAAACAGAAAAAAATATTGGGTTGTAGACCCATGTGTTGCATGCGGTGCAATACACATGAAAAAGATTGTCCGTATAAAAAATATAAGCCACGTGTTTCCACTGCAGCTTTACAGGACATATAAAATCACACTGCAAAACTAGAATGATAGGAAACTGGAACAAACAAGAGAAAATTAATAGTTTGTCAGCTGAAAAATGTGTGACTATAACAATCAGAAAATTTGTGAATGTGAAAATTAAAAATACCAAGTGTCAGAATGCAATTAGACACGGAGTGTGATATCACAATCATAAATAAGAAAATATGGGAACAAATGGGTGAACCAAAATTATGTAGTTCGAACAAAATAGCGTACGGTGTTATGGGAAGAAATTTGCATTTCACGGGCGAACGTGTTTGTAATATAATGTGCAAAGATTGAACCAAAACACTGAAAGTTTGTGTTGAAAAAAATCCATGAATTTATTTGGCACCGATAAACGCTTTATGTAATAGTGTAAACAGTGTAGTCAAGTGATCGAATGAGGTCGATGAACTGAATCAAAATAGAGAGATGTGGAACTTCGGACGTGAACTACCAGTAGCTTTGAAATAAATAAAATGAAATGCGAGAAATAACAAGTTTGTTAATGAGACAAGAAGAAATATGTGTTCAACAAAAGCAAAGAAAGGTCTGATGCAAAGAACTGCCCAGATGTGAACGTGTACTCTATATGTGATGGTATACTAATGTACGCTCACAGGGTGTTCATACCACAGACATTACAGAAGAGTATACTAAACGGGTTTCATGTAGGACACACAGGCATCTCAAGAATTAAAGTGTTGATACGAAGTTTCGTATACTGACCAAGAATGGACAAGAAATGATAAAACTGTTAAAAGCTTGCAGAGGATGGGCGCTGGCAGCGAAGCTACCTACTACAAAAAATATGAACGTTGACTGGAAGTGAAATTACCATGGTTCCGATTGTATATCGATATTACAGGTCCAATAAATGGATGTTATTACTTAGTAGTGGCAGGCATACATCATTTACATTATTTACATTTGACGAATATTTGTCCTAATCTTGGTTGTTGCTAACACAACGTTTCGACTGATATACCCTCCAGCCTTCACCAGGTGTATTGGGGAAATTTCGAACCTGGGTTCCCTAATACATCTGATGAAGGCCGGAGGATATATCAAGTGAGACGTTGGGTTAACAGCAAACAAGATGAGGTGGATATCCGTCAAATGTAAATAATGTACATAATTCTTCGTATCGTAAATGTAGTACAGTAGCAGACATGTACAGAAAATTGTCGCGAGGTGTAAACGACCAACACTATATACGGTAATAAACTTCTTACACAAGCTGTTTGCAAGATTTAGTGTACCGGATATAACTGTCTTTGATAAGAGAACACAGCTTGTATCTGTGAGTTTAAAAGATTCTGCGAGATGTTCAAGATAGAAAATAAAGCTATAGTACTGTATCACCTTAGGTCGAATGGAAGGGCCGAACGCTTACTGGACATTTTTAAGGGGGCTTTAAAGAAAGCTAATGTGGAAGCCACGAACGAGGCCGCGATCCAACAATTCTTAAGAGTATACAGGGTAGCTCTGAATCCAAAAATGCCCGATGGACTTTCACCAACAGATTTATTGTTCACCAGAAGGTGAAGTCAGTATTCGAAAAACTCTTACCAGTAAGAAAGAATACGTGCTAGTAAAGACATGCTGATACTTTAGAATCGGTGAAAAGGTAGATGTAAGAACGTACAAAAGTGGGAAGCAGTACTATGAAGGGGAAATTGTAACATATATAGAAAGAATGGTGTGTGGTGTAAGAAGTAGAAATGGAATGGAAAGGAGACAGAAACCAGCTTACGAAAAGTGTCATAGAAAAGGAACCAACAAGAGAGGAAATACCGATGGATTGGCAATATGACACTTTTCAGGTTTCAACACCGTTACAAGCCGTCAAAACCACACATACAAGGGAAAATGTAGAACACTGAATTCCTAAAGATAGACCCTAACAAGAAATATATATATATATATATTTCTTGTTAGGGTCTATCTTTAGGAATTCAGTGTTCTACTTTTGATATATATATATATATATATATAAGTGGAGATAGGGTCAATAAAAGAAATTGGTTGTTAATAAAAAAAATTAATAGGGGAGATGCTGTATAGTGAAATTGTACTCCCCACCCGGTAAAAAGTGGTAGTAGAATGCCGTTATAAACAGACCAGTACCCAGTGAAAAGTGGAAGGTCAGAAGGTTGACAGCACGTCTAGACTGTGTTGATAGTCGTGTCTGTTCTGATATAGTAATTACTCTGTGTTACTGAGTGGACTTTGTAACGATCCAAACTTTGAGGATAACACTGTACCATTGAATGGGGCGGGGTCATACAGTGCCAGAAAGAAACATTCTGTCGACGACTTCGGAATATATAAACATCGTCAAAAGACAGATACAACAGTGTAAAAAGACGGCTTTAGAACATAATCTTTATCCAGATTTTCTGAACGTGTAAATTATTACTAATTGTAATATAGTTTCTGTGTGGAGATCCCATGACACATCGGTCGGTTAACTTTTTGTCTATATTTCTTTTTCAAACCATGTTTAATATTAAGAGTATTGACATATCCATTCATGTAGGCGTAAGTCGTTTTCTACTATTAGCAATGACCAAATTCTCACAGCAATAAGTTGAACAGTGTTTTGAACACGTTACTCTATAGAATGCATGTGGTTAGTGAGCAAGTTGTCGACATTGCTGAAGTTGCAGGTGCTTCTGCAGACATCAAGAAAGCTGAAAATTTTACGCTAAAGATATAGGTAATACGACATTTTCTTTACACGGCAGCAAAGAACTGGTAATCAAACATATTTAAGGAACTAAATTATACCTATACGATGTACGCAGTCATAGACATATAGACTCCGCTCATCACCAGTGCACATACACACGCGCACGCGGACCTGTATTTATATCTGTGCATGTATCTCTGTGTTAGACGAAGGTATATACTGAATGTATATTTAGGCGTGTGTGTGTGTGTGTGTGTATCTGTAGGCATGCGCACGCATGTGTGTGTGTTGTGTGAGTAGGTACATGTGTACGGTATTTAACCTGCCTTAAAGCAGATGTTAACTAAAGTATTGGAACTTTACAGTCGTCTAAGAAAAAGTTCCACGCTATACGATTAGTTCTTTTACCTGTATGATTTTTCAGGTAACGGCAGTAATCTATATTCTTCCATCATTTCTGGAATATTCTTAGTTATTTCAAAGGTGAGAAATGCTTTACTGATTTAACATTCTGAACTAAATTACATAAGATTCAGTCATTTTTTGATACATCAACGTCAATATATTTAAATATATATGGGTTGCAAATTTTGGCACAAGGCGAGCAATTTCGTGCAGAAGGGCTAAGTCGACTACATTAACCCAATAAGTCGACTACATTAACCCAACAAGTCGACTACATAAAACTAGTACTTATTTTATCGACTCCGAAAGGATAAAAACATAAGTCTACCTCAGCAGAATTTTATCACGGAGGGTAAAGAGGGACGAAATACCAGTAGGCAGTTTGTCCGGCGTCCTAATTATTCGGCCAACTTGCCACCTTCATCTTCCTACTCAGTGACTGGATATGTACTTATATATATGTTATATACTGCTTTCTCGTATTGAAATGAGTCATTGGTAATGCACACACACACACACACACACACACACACACATAGAGATGTGCACAAAACCAGTCCCAAAAACCAGTGAACCATGACAGACTGTCACAGATCAACCAAAAATAAAATTAAAAAATCCTTTTTAACTCTTCTTCCCTCCCACCCCAGCTAGCCAGTCATACTGTCTCTTAAGACAGTAAAACATTCCCTCAATATACACAAGAGAAAAAAGCCAGGTCAGTTCCTCATCAACTTTATTCGATTGTCAAAGAATATGTATAAGAATATGTATATGTATTTTTCCATATGTGAATTTTCATACACTGTTTTTAACATTTTCATTTTAATATCAGAGAATGTGTG
>NC_068983.1:126130549-126136041 GCF_001194135.2 Octopus bimaculoides | reverse complement strand
TATATATAGTGTGTGTGTGAGAGAGAGATATATGGGGGGGAAATATTTAAAAACATCATTACACGCGGGAGTGATAAAGAAACGAGAAGGGTTGTCTTTCTCTGGATGTGCTAGAAACAACAGCTATATCACCCTTAAAACATTCACTTTTCCCTCTGAAAATATTAGCATATTTTGGGTTCTTTTCTTTTTTTTACCGAAAATGATCTTCCCATGGTTTTGAAGTGCAAAAAGAAAATTGGCCAAAATAGGTTCGGAGATGGATGATAAGGGTGTGGGGTGTAAAAAAAAGAGTTTTCAAAAGTTTTGTCATACAAAGATGCTCCACTCTATGCCGTTTGAAAACGATTTCTATAAATTTTCATTAAATTATACCCATCATCCTGAAATTTATGAGGGAAAAATGTCAGATCGTGTGAACTTTCGTAAAGTCCACTTTCCGCCCATCAGAAAACTTATTTCCAATTAATCCTCATATACTCTGAAGCAACACGATCTAAGTGGTATTTATAGAAGGTTCTGTTAAAAAGTATCCATTTTTCTGGATGTTGTGAGGCAACGCATTCGGGGACATATACATCTGTAGTAATGCCCTTTTATTTATACGATTTTTCATTTCATGCTTATTTCATTCATTATTTGCAATTTCGTCACTCCAACTCATTCAGAGACTGCAAAGCTTATAGTTGGGCTGCTGAATTGGAATTTCTGTGCTGCTTTGAGGGGAAGGTAAACGTTGACATACTGCTCTCCCTCTGTTGTTGGACTACCGTGATATTTGTTTAAAAAATGAGATTATTACTGTAATAACGTAATGAAAGCAATGTTTACTAAGCACGTGAACACTATTAAGCAAAGAATTAAGATATAAAATATGAAAATTATTAGAATTTGGAATAAAATGTGAAAATATTATCAAGAGGCTAGTAGAAAACCGCCCGAAAGGCGGTCTTTCTACTAGTATTATATATGTAGCTATATTTTTGCCCATACTTTCATTCACATATAGAGGGAAAATTAATTTGGTCAGTAAAAAATGATTAGAAATAAATAGGGGCAACTTCTGAATGAGATAAATATTCCATGATGATTTATTATAAATGTTAATTCTATACATCTAAGTTAAAAATACTTCTACACTAGCGAATCTATATTGGTGTAATTAATTTCTTAATATATTTCTTAATTAACATTGAAAATCTAATTACTGAAATGTCAACAGTTTGTTAATGTCAGTAAAATATCAAAAGCGTAGAAGTATGTAATTCTCATACATTTGCGAATAACAATAGCATCTGGATAAATAGCTGCTTAATGCAACCTCACGGAAATTTCTAATTCAGCTTCCTGTCTTCATATGAAATGCGATTGGTGTGTTATTTCATTAATACTCCTTAATTAAGATTCATGACACTCTTGAAATATATCAACAAAAATGTACAAATGCATCAGACAAATTTCCTAACAAAAGAGCATTATAATTTTCAAATCATCCAACATATTTCGGAACAACGTGACCAAGTAATAATTTTCAGCTGAGATACGATACCAACAGTGAAGATACTTGCAATGAAAACTGCATGCTCATCAAAATAAGTGAATTCTTTTTAATAATTTGTGTCATTGAAGTATTGTACGACTCTATCTGGTAACCCAGTACTGCTTTGCGATACCCCGTTCACTACCACCTCTCTGATAGCTTACCAAATTCTCTAGTTTTAATCATGAACAAACATATACTATCCCTCAAAATCGCTTCTGTACCACCTCAACTTACTTCTAATCATGATCAAAGTTGTAGTAAAATGAGTCTAAAAATGTCTATCCTTCAGCAGTCGTCATCCGTAACTGTGCTCCGCATCTATTTCTAGTGCACTCTTTCACTAACCCTGCTAATGTAACCCATGGGACAATGAATTCCCTGGTGACCAGAAAATGTACCGTTCTTGAGACCGACAGGGTAACAATGCCATGTTGACCATATCCGTGGTCGTTGCATGCTTCGCTAATACATTCCAAATATCTGGCAATGTTGACACCCCTCAAATGCCAAAGTACAGTACACTGATTCCAGTTAGATTTTGTGATTCTCATCATAAATTTAATATCAATGTTTGTTCTGTTTCCTTATTCGTATTTGTTTGCGCAGCTTTGCTCTTAAGATCTGTAATTTCCCAAAGTACTTGCTTGTGCCTCGGTACATAAGTTGATAGAATTGATCCAGCGTAAGCAACGTGTCTTACAGCATCTCCCGTTGGATTCTTAAAGAACTTTCACTATTCTCAATATATACCTGAAATGCATAGGTACAAATAATATGATTCTGCTAATATTGAGATGTTTATTGGTCAAGTAGATGAGGTTGTGATCCACTGCACTCTACCATAGCTTCAAATAAAAACAATGTGTTTTACTTTCTTCTATTCTTCTCTTTCTTCCATCTCACTTTCCCCCATTAGACTTTGTCCGACCTTCCGATTCTACAAAATATTTTATTGTTTTACAGAAAAACGCCTGGACCTCTAACGTCAGTTTGCAACGCACGCTTAAACCCATTCATTTCGTGAATGTACCAGCTTTCTCTGTGGCTTCTTTCCCCTTCAACGTGTGCCTAGTACCAATTGAACACACTGCCTCCATAACGGTTGTATCTTTTATCGTCATGAGAAATACATCTTGCCTGCTTTGATTTTTTTCTATCACCTGTTTCATTGGTGGCTGCAATACGCCTCAAATTTACACAGCGCTATATGGAACAATGTTCTGGTTAAAAGTGTTAGCATTCTATTATAAACATTCAAATTAGAAGCATCAGAGCAAACCTAGTAAAAGCATCCTCAGATCAATTCAACTTACGTACGACTTTTGGTATGATGGCATTTGATCAGCTACTTTGAACCTGTAATCTGTCAGTTTTCATTTCGTTTGAACCCATACCAGCGTGCCAGACGCATAAAACTCTCTTCTAATTTGATCTAATTCACATCTAGTGAATATCGTTTACGTTTACCTGATATTGTTTGAAACCACCTTAACTGTTCTGGAACGGGAAGTTATTCTCTTCTTTGCCTGAAAGGTGATATGTTTTAATGAAATCAGCTTTTCAAGCTTTCGAAATGATTCGTTGATTTGTTCTTCCTAGTTCTATAAACGTCAAATTCTCATTCAAAACGCTAAATAAAGGTATCATAAGTACACCCGTTTGTGAATGTTATTCTGTATACTCGCTGTACAATGATTCAACAGAACCATAGTATCTCATAAGTGGAATGTGACATCTGTGATCCAGGACATCTGAAGATGGTAACTAAACTGTTTATAGTAAATACCGTTCATATTTTCTTGTGCTAATCCCGCAACAGAAGTGATTCTTGGGGATAGGAAAATGAGAACACTCAATTGCTAACTGATCACCTTCAAGCAGGAGCTAATAGCTGTCAGTGAGAAACTCCAGCATCAGAGAATAACCGAAAAGAAATACAATTAAGAGAATTGATTGTGATACACTTGTGGCTGCAATCCAGAAACATAAAGATGGAAAATCACCTGGAAAAGTTTTGATTTTTGGATACTGATACATAAGCTAACCTTCAACCGACCATATCTTATCATTCTTTACCATCAAGCTCTCAATGGGAATGGTAGCATACTGCATTCGTTAGCTCTGGCAGAGACAAAACTGATCCCCAAAAGTAGAACCAAACATCTAAACGCCAATAGCTCACCAGAACTAAATGTATAAAGCAAGTTTAAGCCTCCTCCTCTTCCAAGATCATTGTGAAAGTAACAACAAGTCACTGGGGAGAAGGGAACTTGGTGATGTGTCGTGCAATTGTTTATAAACAAAAATGTAATGTCAGAGGTGCAGGGAAATAGGAGGAGACTAGTTTCGATGTGGCTGAACTACAAGAAGGCTTTTGACTCTGTCCTCTGCTCATGGATGCTAGAAGCCCTTCGATTCCCTTAAGTTCCAGTAAGCATAGTCAAAGTCATAAATAACGCGACATCATCGTGGGCCAACATTTTCGTGTTAAATTCAAAGAGTGACTGTTTTATCACTGATGAAATGCAGTATCGTAGAGGTGCATTCCAAGGAAACAGTGTCTCTGTGATCCTGTTTGTTTCCTGTAATGTAAGACTCTTGTCACACATGTACAGTAACTCACAAATGTATCTCAGTGGTTCACAAGGAAACAAATATCAAATTTATACACACTTTCGCTATTGATGACTTGAAACTATATGCCTAAAATATGCTTCAGATGAAAAGAACCTTGACCTGGTTACAATATTCTCAAAGGATTTGGTTGCATTTTGCTATATGGTTATGGAAAGTGAGAAAACTGTAAACCAGGCTAAGGGTATTTCAATCAATGACTTAACTGTTTTCCTTATATCTAATGAGAAATGCTGTAAGTACCTGTGGGTAAATGAAAACATATCTTACAATGGCATCGTAGAGCTTTAGGTGATTTCGCTCAATAAACACTCCAAACGCCCGGTCTGGGAATCGAAACTGCGATCCTATGATCGTGAGTCCGCTGCCCTAACCACTGGGCTATTGCGCCTCCACTAACATACATACATACATACATACATACATACATACATACATACGTATATATGTCATACCTTATACTGTGCCAGTGAGATTGAAAGAAAGGAAAAATTTGTGAGCGAAAAAAAACTTTACAAAAATTATTTCCTCTTTCGCATAGAAGATGAGAAAATATGAGCATTTAGGTAAAAAAAAAATTATCCTATAATGGATAATGACGAAGAATGATACAAAACTAAAGACACAAAAAAAAAATACACACGACGTATTTCATTTCTCTTTCTACCAAACGTTCTCGTTCTGCTCCTTCAAGTTGTAAATGCTTTGCAGTGGATCACAAAAGGTAACCAGGTCGCAACTATGCGGTGAAATGTTCGGCATCATGAAATAAATTAAAAATGCAAAGTTATCAAGTTTTGCAATTTTGTATGTGTTAATTGATCTTGCATAATATTCTGCTTTGTTAAGTCAATTGTCAGAGGCGAGAAGCCATATCGCTGAAGAATAATATTTACCGTGATAACATGCTTTGTTTTGCAATCGCATGTTTAATACCGCTTTTATTTGGCAAATATACGAAAAATATATTAGAATATATTCACACAGCTGTTTTGTTGATTCCAAACGAAATGTTCTCTCTCACGATGTGTGTGTGTGCATGTATTTGCTTAATTACATATATCACACGATAACGTGACCGACCAGACTATCATACGTTGCTACACGCCGCTACTCACAATGCGCTTTCCACTGTTTTAAGCATCGAATGGCGCCACCCAGCGCCTTCATCGGGATATATAAATACAATATATATATATATATATATATATATTCGTAGGTTCAAAAAAGAAAAACGACAAAAAACAACAACGCGAGGACGTGATACAGATTGTGTTACTGGCTGTATGTGTGTGTGTGTGTGTGTGTGTGTGTG
>NC_068983.1:126123085-126127613 GCF_001194135.2 Octopus bimaculoides | reverse complement strand
ATATATATATATATATACATGTATATATACATAAATATATATGTGTGTGTATATCTTGTTGGCACTCCGTCGCTTACGACGTCGAGGGTTCCAGTTGATCCGATCAACGGAACGGCCTGCTCGTGAAATTAGCGTGCAAGTGGCTGAGCATCCAACATACACGCGCAACCTTAACGTAGTTCTCGGGGATATTCTGCGTGACACAATGTGACAAGTCTGACCCTTTGAATTACAGGCTCAACAGAAACAGGATGTAAGAATGAGAGAAAGTTGTGGTGAAAGAGTACAACAGGTTTCGCGACCATCCCCTGCCGGATCCTCGTGGAGCTTTAGGTGTTTTCGCTCAATAAACACCCACAACGCCCGGTCTGGGAATCGTAACTGCGATCCTATGACCGCAAGTCCGCTGCCGTAACCACTGGGCCATTGCGCCTCCACGGGCGTATATTTATATATGTATATATACACACACACAGACATACACACACACACGCACACATACGCACACACACGCACACACGCACACACACACGCACACACACACACACACATATATATATATCACATTACGTATTTTCCCTAAGATACAAAGAACAATGTTTAACTGAAGAATTGCAAATTATATTTATTATACTCTCTATTCATATTTCGACATAATACTGTGAGTCAAATCAAATATGAATATTAATATTATCAATATTCAAGGCTTGGAATCAATTCCACGCGGTAATTCGCATATGAGATCCCATTTAATTTCATATATTAAATATATTTGAACCTTTATTTTATTAATTATTTTTACACTCACATCGACAGACGGGCACGTAGATATGACTGCGCGTATCCTTACATTTGGAATTATGTATGCGCGTGTGTTTATCTCTGTGTGTGTATTTCTGGGCTTGTTTGTGCGTGATTATGTGTGCGTGATTATTTAAGCTATTTTACTAATGACACTGACATATTAATCGCTATAATGTATAAATCATGGAGTATGACAAGACTAAGAAATATATTTCATTATCCTTCTCTAATAACTATAGATTTACAACGATCAATATATCGTAACAGATCTTTCTGCCACATAATTTATAAACGCTTTCAATTTCCGTGACAGGAATTATAATTTATTGCTTATTCATAGCAATGCGTATTCTTCACAATAGAAGATATGGAAGAACTCAGTTATAAACGTGAAATAGGAATTTACAATGAGTTACAAATATCAGTTCAGTTTACGAGATAAATCATTTATTAATGTGTGCGAATATGGCAATTCTAAACATCATAGCGCCAACGATACACAGCTTCGACTATCCAATTTGAGAAGGGACCCTCCCGTAACGTGTCGAATCTCAGGTAAAATGTGCAATCGGATGATGTTGATATGAGTGAAGGATTATTTCTCGTCAACGTATATCAATATATTGATGTGATATAATTAAACTAATTAATTATGGGTGTGATGGAGAAGTATTCGTATTTTCGTTTAGAGGTTATTCACTTTTGTAAATATTTCTACACAGTTATCGTTATTAAAGTGTCACGTTTCCATATATTTATTACAGAACGATGAAAATGAACGCAAAACCAACCATAGCCCCACTCATTTCACTTATAGTATTCAATAATTGAATTAACATTAACATTAACTACAAATTATTTATTGAATTAAAAATCACCTTATAATATACTTGATGTTATACAATACCCATGGATAGATTTATATTTATATCAAATATACTGCGATGACTATAAATTTAAAGCATTCTATGATGTCATAAGGACAGAACTAAACAAAAGGAACATTGGATGTATAAGAACCAAACTATAAACACTCAAAAAATATTGATAGATTAATATTCATGTCTAATATAAGCATAAAACCTGACAATGATATGTTGATTACATTGAAAACAATGGTTGGCTAGTTTTATTTTATTAACTCCAAAAGGATGAAAGACAAAATAGACTGCGACGGCATTTGAACTAAGGACGAAAAGTTGTACGAAATGTCGCTATGCAAGATGATATGTTTTGGAAATAGAAAGAATGAAAGCGAAAGAAAAAAAATGCTGTATTCTCCTGTCGTTGTTCTTGTATTTACAGTGTTAATCGTTTATACTCTGCACATTCTCTGTCTGGAACTTTTCTACATGCACATCTTGTCTCTAATGGCAGAATGCCCAGTGTTTGAAGTTATTGATTCACCTAACTCTAGTTACATACTCTAAGTGACCTGAGATACTCATCTTGCCTTAGTTTTGTTGTCCACTTTCCTTTAATATGTGCCTGTTGACTCGGAAGCCTACAACGAATCCCTATCTCCAGCCTAAGCAGTGAACTGGGAGCCTAAGAGATGACCAATTATAGCACTTACGCAACGCAACGTGTCTATCGATTTAGATAATTAGTGAATTAAACCCTAGCGTTTATAAATTATGTGGCAGAAAGATCTGTTACGATATATTGATCGTTGTAAATCTATAGTTATTAGAGAATGATAATGAAATATATTTCTTAGTCTTGTCATACTCCATGATTTATACATAATAGCGATTAATATGTCAGTGTCATTAGTAATATGTCAGTGTCATTATATATATATAATGACAGAAAGGGAAGAATTTCGATTATCCCCACGTGATGAGTTGTAATTTAAATAAGAAATTAAAGAAGGAAAATGCACACACTTTACATAGTATTAATATAGATTGTAATTATATCTTGTATTGCGTTTGTCGACCGGTTTCGCTCTCACTGTTCCTGACATTAAAATTTCTTCTTAAGAAAATATGCATTTATATAAATTTTCATGAATAGTGAAAGCGAATCTGTATGTCTGTGTGTGCACTTATGTATGTCTGGATGTCGGGATTCAGGTCACTCTACGTTTACTGAATTGAAATTTGTCTACCGATAGCGAACAGAAATTATGTCTTTCCAATCTCCACTTCGATGCTGTCAGATCTTCTAATTTGGATTTCTAAGCAAAGCTTTGAACCACGCATATTGTTATATCAAAGATATCTCTCAAAGTTAAAATAGGCTGTAAATTCCCATAATATTCTCTCTCTCTGTCTCTCTCTCTCTCTCTCTCTCTCTCTCTCTCTCTCTCTCTCTCTCTCTCTCTCTCTCTCTCTCTCTCTCTCTCTCTCTCTCTCTCTCTCTCTCTCTCTCTCTCTCTCTTTATTGGCAGTGTATGCACTATATAATACGGTCAATCAACATTGATAAGGTAGTACCTATTCACGTATACGAATTCTATTTTCTACCTATCTGAAGCATTCATATTTTGAGCTATGTGATATCTAAATCCACTCATCAATGTCTCCCCACTTCTATGCAGCTTAATTTTTTTTCTTTGAATATTCCGTTACAAACACACATTTGTTATTCAACATTGTCTCATTATTGAAATTATGTTTGTTTTTATAGTGTCGTTACTGCAAACAGGGATTTTAAAGTTTTTTCTGTCACATTCATTGGAATATTTGTTTTAAAATTGTAAATTTGCTCGAGGCATTGCCTTAATTAAATCAAGTTCTTTATGCACCGAATATTTTACCGGGACGTAAAGATGACTCTGCAATTTTGATGTTTCACTAGTGTCAAATAAATTGAAGATTTCGAATATTGTTAAAAAAATATGAATCAGCACAGCCGGATTAAAATATTAATACCGGTGTCTGTTAAAATTTTACTAATTATTGCAATGTCATGAATATATTCTTGCTTTATTTTCATGTCTAGATTCGATTGAGGATCTTTGACCAGTTTAATTGTGACCTAGATTATCGTTGCCAAATCTACAATTATTATCTCATGTATTAAACCAAAATCAAATCAAATTCTGCATCCTACTACATAAAACTTTAGATTAATAAAAGGTAATACTAATGGCACACATGACCTACTCCCAAGTACCTAAAATAATATATTAAAATGCAGATACTCGTATTTAGTTCTAGCATGTATAAAGAGTATAGATACCAGGACATAATTTGAGAGGAAATAAAATATGATAATGTGGGTGTAGTAGTGCTAATATTCATAAATAATTAATAGCGTGTAACAGAGAGTATTCCGTTCACTGATTTTGTTCCTTCGTATGTCCAGGTGCATGTTTTCGAAAACATCATCTAAATTTCCAAGTCACTGAAATTTTATGTGATACATAATAGAGAAAGAACAGAGCTACCTACAAAATTTCTTGTGATATTCACGTAAGTGAACTTGCTACCGCTATAGAATCAAGAGTCAGTTAGCAGCTTCTTAATGATGAAGATAAAATTCAATCAATCCGAAATGTTGACGCCTGAAACCGTGGCTACATACATTCCTTGTTCCTTGTATTGCTAATTATCTTGAAGATTGTTACAGATTGCTAAACAATAAAATATCATTTATATATGCAATATTATATTATATTTATGTGTGTGTGTGTATACACAAATATATACACATACGAACACATGAGCACACACACAATATATATATATATGTGTGTGTGTACATATATATATAT
>NC_068983.1:126121917-126122975 GCF_001194135.2 Octopus bimaculoides | reverse complement strand
TATATATAGATATATGTATATGTATGTACGTATGTACGTATGTATATACGCATATATACATGTGTGTGTGTGTGTGTGTGTGTGTGTGTGTGTGTGTGTCTGTGGGGGTATCATAGTGAGCAAATAGTTGTGTCAGTATCTATGAACTATTTCAGTAATATAATTTGGTTTTAATTAAAATTGTTTAGTTATTCTACTTTTTGCAATTGCTGCGTCCTTTCTCATTGCTATGCTCATGCGTTATATATAGTCTATATACTAATTTTATAAACATCTTTTAGTAGTTGTTATAATTCTCATGGTCTAACATTTAGTTTAGCATCAGAATTTTCAGCTGTAATATTAGTAAAGCAGAATTATGTTTTTGATGGGATACTCATTATGTTCGCTTCCTGAAATGAAATATCGCTTATAGCGAATTCCTGTTTGCTGCCAGTTCTTCAAATATTTTAATGAAATTGTTTTCACGTTATTCTTCAACGTGTTTTAATGCTCGTATCATTATTTTGTCGTTAAGATTCAACTTAAAATTAAAGATTGGGTATTATTGCAGAATAACCACAACGATAATATTTCGCAATTGAAATAATTATATTCTATCGCATTTATGTTCATCTCAACAATAACTATGCTAATCAGTGTATCGATATCACCCTTGTAGTATGTACTCCCATCTTAATGGAATTGCTTCAGTTGTATCAATAATAATCATTATTGTTTATTACCTCTCAACATTCTCAAGGACAATAGTTCCACCTAAATCTTTCATTTCCCTTGTAGTCGGAGATTTTTGATTATTTTCATTATTTCCTAATATTTTCGTGACGATAACACACTAAGATAATCAATAAAGATGTGGGATCTCATTTGTTTTGCATCTTCATCACATGGCTATTCTATAACTAGTCATGTTTAAATTATGTTCATAATGATGTTGTTAATGGGGTTTATTGATTGTGTACTTGTTTAGAATGCATAACAGCATCTACTTTAAATGCAAATAAAAAAATAAATGTTCTTGATATTTTTCTTCATTAATAATTATTATAGAATCCGAC
>NC_068983.1:126119777-126120855 GCF_001194135.2 Octopus bimaculoides | reverse complement strand
ATATATATATATATATATATATATACACATATATATTTAAACATATGCATGCAGTGACACATGTACATATCGGTGTTAATTGCAGCTATAAACTAGTCTGAGACAACGTACTTGATATAAAATGTTTTATAGTTTATTTAATTGCATAATACGACTTTTGCTAAGCACTTAGGCAGCGATAACGAAATTAAATGATTTTGTATATTGCAATTCGTTCATTGCCATATAATGTAAGACGCCGATTTGGAAAGAAAATCTTTAATTCGATTAACATTTTCCTTAATTCTGCAAAAAATGTTAGTCCGACTATGTACATGGTTTCATTTACTAATTGCAATTACGTATATTATGTAAAATAACTTGCAGACGAATTATTTTCCCTCAGAAACTTTAATTTCATTAAGGAAGTACTCTTACTAGTATCACAAAAAAATAATTACATTACAATTTACTGCTTTGAAACTAATTAATATAACCAATTATCAATTATCTGAAATATTTATATGTATATATATCTCGAAGATACAATTTATATTTTAAAGTAATGTGTGGCATTTAAATACCAGTGCCTTAGTTTACATATCTATCTCCTAGTTTTTATACATCTGTAGTATCAGCTATATTAACATTGGTGAAATATAAACGGATATAGTAATTTATACTTATTGTTAACTTCAATTTTCTTCAAATATTTATGTCACACTTACTTAATTTCGACGTATATTAAGTAACCCAACTTTTGAAATACTGAAGAAATAAAATTGTGAAAAGTTAAAATGAATTTATTTGTGGCATCGCATTCCAGATAATCATGTGTTTTTGAAAACGTTTAAGTGCTAATATTCATAAATTTTACAATTATCTATATCACTCAAAATTAAAGATATACATTTACTCTATGCAAACCCAGTACCGAAGTCCTTCTACGGTTAAGAAAATCAATTTTGTCTATTGACATCTTAAAAGACACTCTTAACAATTGACAATATAGTTTGTATCGCATTATTTTGATACTCACACACACACACACTCATACAAACGACTGCACACACACACACACATACATACATACATATAT
>NC_068983.1:126116950-126119605 GCF_001194135.2 Octopus bimaculoides | reverse complement strand
TATATATATATATATATGCATATATATGTATACATATATATATATCACGTATACATATATATATATCACGTACGACTTTATTCATGCTTACAGGGCTCCTAATAGCTAATATTTGGTTTTAGGTGACTCTGCATGTCTTACCTTTTAACGACGCAAAACAGATAAAAACAGATAAAAACAGATAGAAAGGAGTGATAGTTAACACAAAGAAACATTTTCTTTCCTAGAAGCTTGGTAAGTTTTCTTCTATCGAAAACATTTGTGATTATCTTAGCTTCCTATGATTTGCTGTCCACTCGACACCTTCTTTCTTAGTCGTTCATCAAAGCTTGCAAATCTCACAACCAACGAAAGTCTGTATCTAACATATAAACTACCACGAATGAAGTATATTCACAAGATTTCGTTCAACATTTTAAATGACTTTTTCGTCTATCCTGTTAAAACTTAAAATGAAATTGATATTTTTCCACAAGGATTTAACGTCTTTAACGTTGAAGTATATCATGGAAACATCAAAGGGTATCAACATTTTCTCAGGTTATAAGTAACTGATGAACAGTGAACTCGCTGAACAAATTTAAGTTAAGCGAGATATTAAGTGCAGAGTTTCTTGTTCAAAGACACGATAAGGGATAGTCCAGTTATTATATTAATGCATAGATTGCTTATATAAATTTGAAGGTGAAGAATAAGTTTATTTAAATATATCTGGTAGGAACCCAGAAATTCAAAAGAAGTCTTATATTTTAATGCCATTGTTTAGAAAAAAGCAATACAACTTAATCAGGATCATAGGCAAAGCGTTATGTTCTTGAACAAAACACATCATTCTCCGTCGCTCCAGTACACTGAGATGGTAAAAAAGGAGTACTCCTGCAATATACGTGGTCCCAACAATGGGGAAATATATATATATATATATATATATATATATATATATATATATATATATATACGTCACAGAATCTGGGAATTCTATCTAATAAGCCTATTTTTCTGGAAGGAATATTGATGCTTTCTTTCGTTGCATGTGAGAACATATAAATATATATATTTTGGTATATATCTCATTGGGTAAGCTCTTACTTTCGCATGCACATGATCTGGGACTTTTTGGAAATACAACACTTTCAATAGTGGTTTCGCATCAACAGCTACGTCGTGAGTGTAATTAGACAGATGGAAACCTATCAGATGTATTGTACGCGTGTATTTCTAGGATATCACAAAATTGTTCAGAGCAAAGACTCAATATGCTGAGTATTCCGTCATCAGAAAAAGGTAGATAAATAGAGATATTTAACACATAATCTATCTCTATAAGTTACGTATAACACAGGTATATACTAACCGTGCTAAATATCCTTTGACTTTCTGTTTAATGTAGTTCCCAGAGAAATTCAGCGAGATATTGAATGTGACAAGACTACACTTTGAAATACAGGTACAACTCATCTTTGCCAGCTGAGTGACCTAGAACAATGTGAAATAAAGTGTCTTAGTGCAGGACACAACGCCGGGAATCAAACTAACGTCCTTACAATAGGAATCTGAATATCTTAACCACGAAACGACGCGCCTTTATTCGCAAAAACTAATACTCACTCCCCGACGTCTTCTTTATGGTACTAAAAGTGAAAAGTCTGTTGTCTTATGTCAAACAATTTCCAATTCTTCATAGATTTGAAGAAATTAACACTCAGCGATCTATTAGCAACATTCTGGAAGCCGAACAGTTTCAGTGGGTGAATGATCACTTTCAAAGAGCAACTTGGAGCTTCCAACAGGATTCGGCAACGTTTCGCATCTCCAGACAGATACAATACTAGATTCAGCAAAAAAAAAAAGAACATTCTACCGTTCATAGGCAAGGATGTATGGCCTACGAGAATCTTCGATCTAAACTCGTTGGTCCATCATGAAGGAGGTTCTCGAGCACTCTTCTTGCTTCGCTCGATGCCCTAAAAGCAGGAATGGGATTTTCTTCTACAAGAGCGGCTGGGTGCCGCATGTGAAGCATTCTAACCTAGTCATAAGGCTATGTCTCAAAACAAAGGTAGCCATATGGAATACATATAGTTGTGTAATAATTGTGTTTCTTTTATGATTGCATTGCAACGCTCGGACTCTAAATATAACAATATTTTGCTTCGGCAAAATTGAAAAAAGTTGGTGGCCTTACTTTTGAGACACCCCATAATATACTTAGAGAGTCACCAAGAAGGCTCAAGTGCAAAACTCTTTAAAACATACAGGGGAGAATTATCTCGAGCTTTAATTGAAGTTTGACTAGCAAAATATACTTCTACATTTTTACATTTTAACAGCACGTATGTTGCTTCAAACAATGGCCTAGGTGTGGGGAATGTACATAAATGTTTTTGGTATACAAAATACATAATAGTTCATTTTGAACGCAAGGCGACAGACTAGAATCAGTTGTAAATTCGAATGTTCTAACAGCGATGTAACTATGTTTCAGAAACGCGTATGTTACTCTTTTGTTTCTGAATTATAACTTCCTACGTTTCATAAATTTTGCTAAAAAGTTCAGTTCAGTTGTCTATTTGAGAAAAGTACAAATATGCCTTACATATATATAATATATATATGTGATGTGTGTGTAAGTGCGTGTGCATATATATATATATA
>NC_068983.1:126113789-126115517 GCF_001194135.2 Octopus bimaculoides | reverse complement strand
GAGAGAGAGAGAGAGAGAGAGAGAGAGAGAGAGAGAGTGATGCATGTATGTATGCTTGTATATATGTATATTGGGTTTTCAGCTAGTTTCATTTGTTCCTCTTCAATATTAGTTGAATTAACACGGACAATAATTTGATGGCAATGTTTTTTTGGCTCTTTGTACCTATTCTTCTTCTATAAATTTTATTTATCAGCTTTTATATTTGATTAAAATGTGCATCTATTGAGATATATAACGATGAGGTGTTAAGTAGATGAAGAAATGTGCACTTCGACGTTTCCTACTATGCACGTTCAAAATCTCTGACATGTGCCTTGAAACAATCGGCTTTGTACCGAAAAGGCGCAGGATTTGTACAGAACTGGTTTTCACCATTCAAGAAGGGTATCTATAACCTCACAAACGCCCATTGACTGTTTCTGTTCGACGAGGATCGATTGAACAAGCTAATCCCCGAGTATCCGCATCAATCCACTAAAAAATTGTTGAGAGCTTTTCCCGACACCTTTGTTTGTAACATAACGTCTCAAAACTCGTAGCATGGAAAGTGACACTTTTGGAACGAATAAGGCTAATTCCAATGCTCTTCTATGACTACGATTTGGCTTGTTCGACACCAAGTAACTGGAGGATACGAACATAGATTTACTTGCTGCATTATCAGCGGCAATAAAAAGAAAGACTGTATTTACGTCAATAGGAAACAATGAGATGAGTGACTTAATTCCAACAAGCAAGCGATATTTCGTGTCAATCCAGAGCTGCATCCACGCAAGGATCTATTTTGTGTTTCATGGGATTGACAAGAGCACATCCGCAAAGAGATTGTTAAAAACAATCACAAGATAAATGTAGATCTTTATGTTCAGCAGTCAAGACACGGAGAATTCTAACGTCAAAGTATTGCCAACGTACATTGTCTATTAGTTACTAAGGATAAATTATTCACGGATATGTTACAATTACTGATTGAAAATAGATGTTATAATATATGAAAAAAATAAACGAGTTTATCTGATAAACCACTAAGTAATACATTATGTCTCCTTTCTGTCCAAAAGCAAACACAGGAATGGCAATAAAAGGGACTGTATCAATGAAGTGTACAAACTTATACAGACGTTGAATCCGAACGTAAATCTAACTAATAGCAACTCAGTGACAAACTCTAAATTAATTGCAAGTTTAAATGACGGACGTTTCAATAAAACATAAATAATAAACATTAAATGGAGAAAAGGAAAGTTATCTTGATATGTATATAAGAATTGACAGAACACACACACAATAATTTATTTGGAAAACTATAAGTGACAAGTCGCAGATGCACAGCAAAAATTTGGAAAACTAAATATATTGAAATTCTCAAAAATATAATGTAATTCTTTTTGTGTAAATAAATTGCTGAACATAACACTTCCACTGTGTCCTTCTTGTAACTTCGACACCATATCTTATGAACTGAGTTGATAAACAAGTACTACTTCGAAAGTATTTCGTGAACTAATCAAATTAAGAATTATTTCCATAGGGGGGGGGGTGCTAAAATTTCGAGGAAGAAGAGAAGGACGACGACGACGACGATCATGATGATGATGATGATGATGATGATGATGACGATGATGATATTTCTTGTTTTCGCTGCTACGTCTCACAATATACTTATGAGTAATGATTTTCTCACACGTAACCACATTTATTTTGTCACGTCCTTCTCTCGTATAC